>NC_141873.1:475723542-475875057 GCF_056163025.1 Triticum urartu | reverse complement strand
TCAGATCTGAACCGTTTATGAATTCATCATTATATCCATGTTCTAGATCCGATCTTGCAAGTTATAGTCACCTACTACGTGTTATGATCCGGCAACCCCGGAGTGACAACAACCGGGCCCACTCCCGGTGATGATCGTTGAGGGAGTCCTGGATACGGCAGTCAATGCCGGATTCAGGGGCTCTAAACCCGGTCAGCGGAAAAAGCCATTCAAAAGAAGCACCTCAGGCCCGTCTAGTTTGGCCCGTATACTCGATCGCTCGTGTCAAATACACGGCACCCCCGACAAGCCAACCAACCACACCAACAGGGAATGTTGGGTGTTCAAGCAGGCCGGCAAGTTAAATGCCGAAAACAAAGATAAGGGCTCACATAGAGATGACGAGGAGGAGCCCCGGCCACCGAACACCGGAGGACAGAAGAGTTTCCCCCCACAAGTGCGAACGGTGAACATGATATACGCAACCCACATCCCCAAGAGGGAGCGGAAGCGTGCGTTAAGGGACGTATATGCGTTGGAGCCAGTCGCCCCAAAGTTCAACCCATGGTCCTCCTATCCGATCACCTTCGGTCGCAGGGACCATCCCACTAGTATCCGTCATGGTGGATTCGCCGCACTGGTCCTAGACCCAATCATCGACGGATTTCACCTCACTCGAGTCCTTATGGTCGGCGGCAGCAGCCTGAACCTGCTTTATCAGGACACAGTGCGCAAAATGGGTATAGACCCCTCAAGGATCAAACCCACAAAAACGACCTTCAAAGGCGTCATACCAGGTGTAGAGGACCATTGCATAGGCTCAGTCACACTGGAAGTGGTCTTCGGATCCCCGGATAACTTCCGAAGCGAGGAGTTAATCTTCGATATAGTCCCGTTCCGCAGTGGCTATCATGCACTACTCGGGCGAACCGCATTTGCGAGATTCAATGTGGTACCGCATTATGCATACCTCAAGCTCAAGATGCCAGGACCTCGGGGGGTCATCACAGTCAATGGAAACACAGAGCGCTCTCTCCGCACGGAGGAGCACACTGCGGCCCTTGCAGCAGAAGCAAAAAGCAGCCTCTTCAGGCAATCCACCAGTTCGGTGATTAAACGCCCGGACACCGTCAAGCGCCCCGGGAGTAATTTGCAACAAGACCACCTGGCACGCTTGTCGGTGTACAAAAAGAGGGGTACGCTTTTTGTACCCCTATAACTGCGCACGGGTAGTCTGAGCCACGGGCACCACCACACTGAGCAAGGCAAGGGAGGTGAGCCAAGGTAAGGCTGAAGCTTAGGAGAAGCAGAACGACGCCAAGACCAAGACCACAAAGAGCAAAGGGGACGAAACGGACCCCCCCCCCCCGGCAAGATTCTTGCCGGGAGGCGGTTTCAGCAAAACCGGCAAGACCCTTGCCGTGGCAGCTCGCCCCACACCTACGGAGTGAGTCACCCTTGAGTCCACTGCCCCCATGGGGCAAGGATTCGGGAGACATCCCCGTGGTGGCATGCAGTCTTTGTGAAGACATTCAAGATCAGATACACCCTTTATAAGGTGATGGTCCTTGGCGGGATCCCAGCCAAGGAGGACCACAAGGCCCCCAGCAAGAGCCTTGCCGGGGATGACAGCAGGCGCCACGGCAAGACCCTTGCCGGGGCCCCGGCAAGGCCCTTGCCACGAACACCCGTTGGGCCACCATCAGGCCCACGCCAGTCAAACCTCCACCGCCGTTCGCATGCAGCTGTCGACCCAACCAGCTGGGCAGGCACCTGCATGGCGGCATGCAGATCTTCGTGGAGACCCACCACTGCGCCACCTCAGCTGCCTGCCTGCCTACATGGCACCGCGGGCGCCGCTGGCCAGGGCGCGTGTCGACGCGAGAGGGAGCGGCGATGGACGAGACAGGGCTCTCCCCCGTCCCCGATAAAGCAAGGACACCTGGGCAAGACGCATTAAATGCGCCTTGTCATGTAATGCGAGGGATAACCTCGCATCATTGTTCCCTTTCCACCTCCTGGTGCTACTGTGGCAACCCCTTTCCTATAAAAGGAGGCCCGAGGCGACCAGGAGGAGGATTCGGCTTTTTGGAGCTCCTCACGCCCCATAGCTAGCTCAAGAACACTGATATGCAATCCACCAAAGTAGGAGTAGGGTTTTACGCATCCCCGTGGCCCGAACCTGGATAAACGAACCGTGTGCTATATGTTTGATCCGCTCTTCTCACGACCCCGCGCCCCGCAACCGTATTAGGGATTCTTGTGATCCCATAGGTGTCATTCCCACCGACATCTTTGGCGCGCCAGGTAGGGGGCGCAGTTGTGAGAATCGGCTTTAGCAGTTAGTTCGACGCTTCTTCATCGTCATGGCGCCCAAGAAGAAGACGACGGTGGCGGTTGGCCCGTCGGAAGCCGGACATCCCGTCCCGACGTGGGCGAGCAGCGGACCGGTCGCAGAAAGGACCCGGGGCGCCGTTCGCGAACACCAACGCCGTCCCAGCAGCCGGAGTTTGGGAGGCGGCGATGTTCGTGCGCGTGGTAGCGGGCCGCACGCCGCCAAATCCAAAGACGGAGCCAGGCCCTCCGCGGGTGGCGCGGGGCCTTCCAATATCGCTACCGCCCCGCCCGAAGGTGATGCGAGGGGTTCCAAGACTCCCATGCAGGCGCCGACGGCGCGCTCCTCTCAAGCGGCGCGCGACGAACGGCGCAACCACGCCGAAGACCCCGGGCGTCGCCACGGGAAGAGCCCCGAGCGCCACTCCCGGGAGGTAGAAGACCTGCCCGCTCGCCGAGGCGCTGGTGAAGATGGCATGCGACCGCGGGGTCGTGATAGAGCTCCTTCTGACATGGTCAGAAGTCGAAGCGTGTCGCGATCCGTGCAGGTTTCGCTGCCACCAACGCCAGTAGAAGCCCTGGCACGCACGCAGTTGCTCCTCGATTTTCCTCCCACTACGGGGAAACTCGACGAATGGAGAGCCACTATCCGAAGCCTTGTTGCGGTGGCCAACAAAGACGAACCGAGTCCGGTGGAGCCCCCGGGTCGATGCTCCGATGGAGTCCCACGCACCAGTGGCAGGAAAGCCGACGGCGCCGCGACCACGGTGCACTCGCCTCCTCCTCGCCCGGTACCGCGGACGCCAGCCCGTCGCGACGTTGCGGGCGACGAAATCTCCATAGCGTCGTCCGACCCGCGGACCCACTATGACCAATGCCAAGTCCTTTGGGAACGAGAACATGAAGACTCTCGAACCACTATCAAGCGCCGGCGCGGAGTGCGCCACCAGTCAGACAGGCGAGCAGGGCCTGCTGTGAACCACCCGGCACCGGAGAGCCCTGGAGGCCTACCTTACGAGGTAGGCTGTCCGGCTTTTATCCATGAGCTGCGGCAGTTCCAGTGGTCCACTCACCGCACCTTCAAACCTGACGTGGGCGAAAAGTACAGCGGCAAGACCCACCCGTCCGAGTTCCTCAGCATCTACACCATTGCGATGCAAGCTGCCGGAGCCCGTGACGATAAGGTGCTTGCGAATTACTTTCCGTTGGCTCTTAAACCCAACGCCATGTCATGGTTGATGCACTTGCCGGTAGACTCTATTTCCTCCTGGTCGGATTTGTGCCATGAGTTTGTGGGCGCCTTTACTGGAGGCCACCAAGCCCATGGCCAAGCGAGCGACCTGCACGTCATTCCCTAGAAGGGAGGCGAGAGTCTCCGCAAGTATATACAGAGGTTCAGCCGGATACAATACAATATCCCTGATGTTCACCCTGTCGCCATCATCAGCGCGTTCCATCAGAATGTGCGTAACCGCAAGATGCGCGAAGAGCTGGCAATGAACAAGGTGAAAGATGTAGCAGAACTCTATGTTCTTGCTGACAGATGTGCCCGGGCTGAAGAGGGAAGGAAGTACCCCGGCGAAGACGCCGGCGTGGAAACCGACTCCTCAGATGAAGATACTGTCGCCCCGGCGAAGAAGGGCCGGCGCCGCAACAGGAAGCGCAAAGGTAAAGTCCTGCTTGCCGTCGAGGGATCTAGTGACACCGGCTCCACCAAGAAAACCAAGGCAGATGACCCTGGCAAGGAAATTGCTGGATGTGTCGCCTGCCGGGCCTTGGCGGTTGCCAAGAAGCCGGGGAACTCCGACAAGCGATACTGCAAGATCCATCGCACCGAAGGCCATGCTCTCCAAGACTGCCGACAGGTTGAGCTCCTCACTGAGAAGCAGAGGGCTGAATATGAGAGGCGGGACAAGGAGAAGGGCCAAGACGGTGCTGAGGGGTCCGGCAAGAAGCGTGACGGCTAGGCGGGCCATCACGGCAAGGATAAACAACAGGAGAGGCCCGCCCGGGGCCGTGACAAAAAGCTAGAAGACGACGATCACGAAGAGGATGACGAATCCGGCGACCAAGAGTTTCAGAAAGCTACAGAGGCCATGTGCATCGACGGCGGCGCCTCGCTGCATACTGCTCACCGCCAGCTTAAACAGTGGGCGCGAGAGATTACAGCGGCAGAGCCGTCGTTTGATGCCCAAAGGCCGCTGAAGTGGTCCAGCACACCTATGATTTTTGACACTGAGGATCACCCTGATCGCACTACTGCGGTCGGGTGCTTGCCATTGTTGGTTTCACCAACAATACGCAACCTCAAGGTGACAAAGATGCTAGTCGATGGCGGGGCCGGTCTGAACATGATCTCGCCTGCCGTGACCGAGAAACTGCAGATTCCTGATGGAGACCTCGAGGAGACGGGCACGTTTCAGGGGGTCAACCCGGGAAGAAGCCAACCTAAGGGAAAATTCACGCTGCCCGTGACTTTTGGAAGCGATCTGAACTACATGACGGAGAGGATCGTGTTTGATGTTGCCAAGATCCCCTTGCCCTAAAACGGGATCCTTGGCCGCCCAGCGCTGGCCAAGTTCATGGCGGCGTCACACTACGCCTACAACACCCTGAAGATGCCAGGACCTATGACGATCATCACCATCCCCTCCGATAAGAAAGATGCGCTGATTTGCGTTGACCAACTATACCAGCAAGCAGTTGCAGTAGCTGCCGCCACTAGGGCACTTGCTCCTGCCGCTGGGACCCCGGGAGGGAAGAAGAAGAAGAAGATCGGTGAGACCTCGGACACCCACTCCGGCAAGCGCACCTCTTTGGAGTGTAGCGCTCCCGTCAAGGACGTGCCAGAGAGCTCCACCGGCGGAAACAAGAAGCCCAGGGCCATACCGCCGGGAACCAAGAAGGTTTCTGTCAATGAGGACGGCACGGGAGGGGCTTTCACCATAAGCTCCACCCTTGACGACAAATAGGAAGACGCGCTCATCACCTTCCCGCGGGCGAATGTCGATGTGTTTGCATGGCAAGCTTTCGACATCCCCGGCGTTCCCAGGGAGGTGATTGAGCACCACCTTGCTGTCTGTCCTCATGCGCGGCCCGTCAAGCAGAAGGTCAGAAAGCAAGATTTGGAACGACAAGAGTTCATCACAGAGGAGATCCGGAAACTGGAAGCAGCGGGTTTGGTAAGAGGAGTGCTCCATCCAACGTGGTTGGCCAATCCGGTCATAGTGCGAAGGCTAATGGGAAGTGGTAGTTGTGTATTGATTACACAGATATCAATAAGGCTTGTCCTAAGGACCCCTTCCCGTTGTCGTGCATCGACCAGATTGTTGACTCCACAGCTGGGTGTGATCTGTTGTCATTCCTCGATGCCTACTCCGGCTACCACCAGATCTTCATGACAAGAGAAGACGAAGAGAAAACAGCATTCATCACCCCATGTGGTACATATTGTTTCATGTGGATGCCTTTCGGGCTGAAGAGTGCTGGTTCGACATTTGCAAGGGCGGTCCAGATTGGTTTTGAACCCCAGCTCCATAGAAATATGGAAGCTTATATGGATGACATAGTGGTCAAAACCAAGGACAGGGCAACCCTCATACCGGATTTGCAAGAAACATTTGCAAACCTGCGCAAGATCAATCTCAAGCTAAACCCTGAGAAGTGTGTATTTGGCGTCCCGTCTGGCAAGCTTCTTGGGTTCTTTGTGTCACAGCGTGGGATAGAGGCCAATCCGGACAAGATCAAAGCTATAGAGCAGATTGAAGCACCCAAGCGAATCAAGGATGTGCGTCAGCTTGCTGGTTGCATCGCCGCCATGGGCAGATTCATTTCCAAGTCTGCCGAGCGCGCCCTTCCCTTTTTCAAGATCCTGAAAAAGGCGGGCCTGATGGAGTGAACGCCAGAAGCCGAAGCAGCATTGCAAGATTTGAAGAAGTACCTCTCCTCCGCGCCCATACTAGTTGCGCCTAGGCCACAGGAGCCGTTGCTGCTATACCTGGCGGCAACGAACCAGGTGGTCAGCGCCGCACTAGTGGCGCAGAGAGAGGTTGACGACGAGGTAATGGCAGCGACAGAGCCCGACACCACCAATGCAGAGACGACACAGCCAGTTGAAGTGCCGCCGAAGAAGAAAATGATGCAGCACCCGGTCTACTTTGTTAGTTCCCTCCTGCAGGGAGCTAGATCAAGGTACTCCGGCGTGCAGAAGCTGCTCTTCGGCCTTCTTATGGCCTCGAGGAAGCTGCGTCACTACTTCCAGGCACACGAGATCACTGTCGTCACTCGCCTCCCTCTGCAACGGATATTGCACAATCCAGATGCAACGGGAAGAATTGTGGAATGGGCACTGGAGCTGTCCAGCTTTGGCCTCAAGTTTGAAAGTACTTCGACGATTCAGAGCCGAGTCCTGGCGGAGTTCATTACAGAATGGACCGCAACGCCTGACGAAGAAGCCCAAGAGACTGCTCTCCCCGGCAAGGAGGCAAGTTGCAGTTGGATCATGTACTTTGATGGAGCTTTCTCCTTACACGGCGCCGGGGCTGGCGTACTGCTTGTCGCGCCCACCGGAGAGCACCTCAAGTACGTGATCTAGATGCACTTCCCCAGGGAGGTGTTAACAAACAATACGGCAGAGTATGAAGGGCTGCTTGCCGGTCTTAGGATCGCGGCGGACCTCGGAATCAAGAAGCTCATCGTCAGGGGCGACTCGTAGCTCGTCGTCAAGCAAGTCAACAAGGACTACCAGAGCCTGTTGATGAAGGCCTACGTCGATGAAGTGAGAAAGCTGGAAGAGCGTTTCGACGGTATACAGGCTGAATACGTTCCCCGAGCGGAGAACGATATCGCCGATTACCTGTCAAAACGCGCTGCCCTCAAGCTACCTGTGGAACCAGGTACCTTTGTGCTCCAGCTAACTCAGCCATCCGTTGATCCATCAACAGAGCAGAACAAAAGGAGGAAATCAGGACCCGGCAAGTACTTTCCCGCCGAGCTCCCCGGAGCCGCTGGCAAGAATGTTGCCGGGGACACTGAGCCCGCCACGGGACGGCTAGCTCCGGCGGAGCGTCAAGCTCTTGCCGTCGAGACAGCCGCTCCTATAGCGGAGGAAATGCCTTTAGTCCTCGCCGTCGAGCCTCAGGCTCCAGCGTGGGCACAACATACCGTCCAATTCCTCCAAACAAGGGAACTTCCTGAAGAGCGGGAAGAAGCGGAAAAAGTAGCCCGTCGCTCTATCATGTACCAGTTCGTCGATGACGTCCTGTATAGAAAGAGGCTGAACAGTGTGAAATTGAAGTGTATCCCTCGGGAGGAAGGACTGGAGCTGTTGGCGGAGATACACAGAGGCATATGTGGATCCCACATCGGGTCAAGGGCCCTTGCCGGCAAGGCATTTCGGCAAGGCTTCTTCTGGCCCACCGCCCTCCATGATGCGATGACACTAGTCACCAGGTGTGAAGCGTGTCAGTTCCATTCAAAGAAGCTTCATTAGCCAGCTCAAGCCCTTCAAACCATTCCTCTCTCCTGGCCCTTCTCGGTCTGGGGGCTCGACATACTGGGCCCTTTCCCCCGTGCTGTCGGGGGCTTTGAGTACTTGTACGTTGCAATCGACAAGTTCACAAAGTGGCCGGAGGTGGAGGCAGTGAGGAAGGTCACAACTCAGTCAGCCGTCAAGTTCTTCAAGGGACTAGTGTGCCGTTTTGGTGTACCCAACAGGGTCATCACCGACAACGGCACACAGTTCACAAGCCACACCTTCATGCAATATATCCAAGACCTCGGTAGCAAAGTCTGTTTCGCTTCCGTTGCTCACCCATGAAGCAATGGTCAAGCTGAAAGGGCAAACGCTGAAGTACGGCGAGGCTTAAGGACCAAGACCTTTGACAGGCTGCACAAGAGTGGAAGGCGCTGGATTGATGAGTTGCCGACGGTTCTTTGGTCGATCAGGACAGCGCCAAATCGAGCCACCGGCCAGACACCTTTTGCCCTGGTATACAGGGCAGAAGCAGTTCTCCCCACTAAACTCATATACGGGTCACCTCGAGTGCTCGCTTATGATGAGCTTGAGCAAGAGCAACTGCGGCAAGATGATGCAATGCTCCTTGAGGAAGATCATGTTCGGGCGGCTATGAAAGCAGCACCTACCAGCAAGCCTTGCGCCGCTACCATAGCCGCAAGGTTCATGCACGAAGCCTTGAGGAAGGCGACCTTGTCCTTCGGCGCGTTCAATCGGCCAAGAATTCCAACAAGTTGACGCCAAAGTGGGAAGGCCCTTATCGGGTAATACGAGTCACCAGGCCCGGCGCAGTCCGCCTGGAGACCGAAGCTGCCGTTCTGGTGAGTAACTCCTGGAACATTGAGCATCTTTGCAAGTTTTACCCGTGAGGCGCGGCTTGCCGGGCCCCCCGGCAAGCCACCTTTTGTACAAGCATTGCCGATGATGCATGTAACCCTTTGTACAAAGCCAGGCGCAGACCCTGAGCATAAATGAATGAAGCGCTTGGGCCCTAAGTTATAGCATGCATGCTAGGTCGAGTCTCGTCCTTGGTTAGGGTTGATAGTGCTTAGCGGCGACTAACCCCTAGCTTAGAGGTCGAGTGTGCGTCTCTTTGCTGTTCTTTCGTCTTCTTTGGTTCGCAGGACTCACAGGTATCCTTGCCGGATCACTTGAGGATGAAAAAGAGAAGAGGGACATACCAGCATCTAGACCCCGGCGGGCCAGTATTGCCGGGGGCTGCAAGAGCAAAGATTCACACACGGCAAACCAGAGTTGCCTGGGGCTACAGCTTCAGATAAGTTCTTCATCCCTTATCATGCATTCCCTTATGGACTGAGGTATGTGAAACCTCGTTTTTTCCTAAAACTACCGTGCTCCCCTAACTCTAGGCCCTAGGGCTCGTTCCTGGGGCTAGGTTTGGTAGTAGTCACGGCAGCGAGAGGATGAAACAAGGAGCCTGAACCCACCTCATCCCTGCCTCCGCCAAAGGTGTGAGAAAGGTCGAGCGAAGTGGGGAGACGGCAAGGCCTGTTGCCGGGCAAGGAAATGTTTATCTTAAGGATATCAAGGATTTATTCCTTGTCGTGGGTTCTACCCACAAACAAATGACCCGGCAAGCACCCCTTTTTCATTAAAAACATTCCACTCAGGTACAGTCCATAGGGAATGAAAAACATGAATGATGGGATTACAAGTTTTAAATTTAGCTAAGGCCCGAAGGCTTACAAACTAAAAAGAGATAAGGTGCCCGTAATCCATTTCTTGTCCCTCTCCTCAGGAGGCAGGTCAAGGAGGCGAAAAGGGCAAAAGGGACGCCTAGGCAATCTATGGGTGGCAGAAGACACCAAGAGAACATCTCGGTGGCCGTCCAAAGGCTGGATGGTGATGGCGGCGCCGGAAGTGGAGCTCGAAGACGAGGCAGCAGGACGTCAGCACGCGTCGAAGGCGTCGGTACCCGCGTACTCCGACTTGACGGCCTTGCCGCCCGCCCTCTTCCTCTTCCGCAGCCTCCCAACGCCAGCCGCCCAAGGAAACGACCCCGAGAAGTTCAGGGAGTCGGCGACGCGGATGATGGGGTTGCCGGTGCCGCACGGAGCGGCGCCCGACACCTAATCGGACCTGTCATCCTGCCGCCTACTACCCTCGTCGTCGCTGCCGCTGTCCTCCTCGTCACTCCTGCCCAAGGAGGAGTCTTCACTATCAGAAGAGCTCTCCACGCAGCACCTTGCACGGGTCCCAAAGCACCCGAAGACCTTGACGGAGAGAAGGCCACCCTCCATCATCTTAAAATGGAGAGTGAGCCCCTCTGTCAAGCGGTGGATATGGGCAAACGTCTTCCATCCCCGACGGAGATACATCACGTAAGGGGCGGGGAAATCGATGCAGGCCCGCGTGCCACTAATCGCGCAGCCCCTCATGTGCAGCCACAACGACTCCGGCGGGTCCAGCTCCATCTCCCGCGTGAATGGAGTCGGGAGACGAAGGCGACGGCGAGGCGGCCGGCGTAGCCTGACGAAGAACTCGCAAGGGTCATCCCCGACATGGCCCTCCACGGGGGGAAGAACTGCTGGCGGAGGCGAGGCCGGCGCGCCGAACCGTCCTCCTCTTCCCCGAGCGCCTCGGTCTCGCCCACGGCCTCGCCCCCTCCCCCTTCCCCTTGCGGCTGGCTCTGCCACCGCGGGTGCGGGAGAAGGAGGGACGCATTGTCGAGCGGCGACCCTCGCCACCACCGTTGAAGGACCAGGATTCCCTCTCTCCATGACGGATGAAAGGGGGGAGCAGAAGCTGAAGGAACGAGGAGATGAAGGAATGCGGGACGCCATCCCCCCCCCCCACTCTTTATAAAGGAACGGGGCGGGGGCTCGGCCGCCCCGCTCGGCCAATCAAGACGCGGAAGGCGCAGGGAACTGGGACCGACCCGCCGCCCCAGCCCACGACGGCCCGGTTTCCTGCCTCCACCGTTCACCACCCCAAGCGCATGAGAGCCACGTGGCAGGCGTGCAGGACCGAGGCGACGGGTGAGGCGACCTCTCCCCACCCCGTGATCGTGGGGAGTGGACACCTTGAAGACCACGCCTCGGCCTCGTTCGGTAAATGGGCCGCGCCTCCACACCTCCCTCCATTTATGGGGAAGGCGCAAACTGCCCCCTTTACTACGACGTGCCACATGCATGCAGAGCTCAGCCCCACGCATGCCGCCCACGTCACACACGCCTCCCCACCCCGCGCCACGCACGCAAAGAGACTTACCATGGTAAAAACCGCCCCGCCTGCCCGCGCACCGTTCTTGGGCCTTGCCGGGGAGGACAGCAGGCGCCACGGCAAGACCCTTGCCGGGGCCCCGGCAAGGCCCTTGCCAAGAACACCCGTTGGGCCACCATCAGGCCCACGCCAGTCAAACCTCCACCGCCGTTCGCATGCAGCTGCCGACCCAACCAGCTGGGCAGGCACCTGCGTGGCGGCATGCAGATCTTCGTGGAGACCCACCACTGCGCCACCTCAGCTGCCTGCCTGCCTACATGGCACCGCGGGCGCCGCTGGCCAGGGCGCGTGTCGACGTGAGAGGGAGCGGCGACGGACGAGACAGGGCTCTCCCCCGTCCCCGATAAAGCAAGGACACCTGGGCAAGACACATTAAATGCACATTGTCATGTAATGTGAGGGATAACCTCGCATCACTATTCCCTTTCCACCTCCTGGTGCTACTATGGCAACCCCTTTCCTATAAAAGGAGGCCCGAGGCGACCAGGAGGAGGATTCGGCTTTTTGGAGCTCCTCACGCCCCATAGCTAGCTCAAGAACACTGATATGCAATCCACCAAAGCAGGAGTAGGGTTTTACGCATCCCTGCAGCCCGAACCTGGATAAACGAACCGTGTGCTATCTGTTTCATCCGCACTTCTCACAACCCCGCGCCCCGTAACCGTAGTAGGGATTCTTGTGATCCAATAGGTGTCGTTCCCACCGACAATGCTCCGAGCTCGCATAGCAATGCGGCCCCCACCCCAGTCCCCGCCAAATGGCGAAATCCGTACCACGCGTACATAATTACGCATTGAAAATACCATGGGCATAGATGGGGGGCACGACTACGGCACGCCCCAAAACGCGAATCAACCGCACTAGGGGCTTCCGGCCTTATTATTTTTTCTCTCTTTCAGGACTTTACTCTCTGGAAACCCCGTCCAGCAATACGATTGCCGGACACACGATACAACAACCAAGGAGGCAGAAAGCTACGTCGCATCATGGAATTCCCAGGTGGTCTCCGATAACGAGTGAAATACCTGCTTTAAATACCATTCGTCAGCTTGCCCTTGGAGGGGACATGTCAAATAGTCCTACTTTTTGCTTATCGCACTACTTGTATCATTCTGCTTCAACGCACCTTTTTGAGCAAACAATGCATAGCACTAGACTATTACCGCATTCTCTATTCTTTTTTATATATATGTTCATTCATGACATTCAACACCCGTAAACTCTGGTACGGCCAATACGCCAGGGGCTTAAGCATACCCCATAATACAGCGTGATAAGTCCGAACACTTTCAACAGTGCGGCACCCCGAACTTATAGCATTATATGCATCAGCTCCAAATCATGTCTTGGGTCAATGGTTGGGTTTGCCCGGCTCCCATGTTTTGGTACCTTACATTCCGCTATATCGGCTAAGGTAGCAATGGGAGAACTACTGCGATTGTGCCCGGTTCATCTGGGCAAGCACCTCAGTAGAGAAAGCTAAAACTGACTGTCATGATAAGGCGAGAGCTGGTCGCTGTTCGAGAGGTCTCGAGTCCCTAAAGACTTATGCCGCTTAGAGCGAGGAGTCGACTTTGTCCGACTTAAGGCGTGTATAGCGCCCCGAATACGGCCTTCCGAATACTAGGGGCTTCGCCAAAATTTAAAAGTGTAGACTTCTATGGCTAAGTGAGAGTGATAAAGCATTATAGTCTGATTGCCTTGTTCGTTGTGCTGAGCACCTCCCTCGAAGGACCCAACAATGGGGAAAAGAGTGCTCAGATTTATCCCGAACACCCCAGCACTCGTGGCATGGGGGCAGAAGCCAACGACTGGCCATCTCTCAGATTTAATAAACAGCTGCACAGAAGGTAATATTTTCAATTCAAACAAGCGTTGCATAGCGCATATGAACAAGTTTTCATAGTACAGGATCACACGAGCAAGTTCATTCAAAAATTACATCCTTCGCACACTCGTCCGCCACAAGACGGACACCCTTCAGGACACCCTCATAATACATTTTGGGGTAGCGATGCTCCTTGCCCTGCGGCGGCCCCTCCTTCACCAGCTTCTCGGCGTCCATCTTGGCCCAGTGCACCTTCGCACGGGCAAAAGCCCAGCGTGCACCTTCGATGCAGACGGACCGCTTTATGACTTCCAGCCGTGGGTAGGCATCCACAAGCCGCCTCACCAGGCCGAAGTAGCTGTTGGGAAGGGAGTCGCCAGGCCACATCCGGACTATAAGGCCCCTCATGGCCTGTTCGGCCGTCTTGTGCAGCTCGACCAGTTGCTTCACAGGCATCCGGTGTTCGGTCCCAGTATACTGAGACCAGAACAACTTCTCCGTCGAGCTTCCCTCCTCGGCCTGGTAATACTTCGTGGCATCCGACACGCTGCGGGGAAAATCTTCGAATGCTCCTAGAGAGCTCCGGACTCGGGTAAGTAACAAGTAATTTACTTTCACATGCTTGCTTTGCATATTGAATGCCTTACCCATTGCTATATTCCTCATCGCCTCAATTTCCTGGAGGGCCTTTTGGGCTTCAGCCTTGGCATGCTTTGTGCTCTCGAGGGCCACAGCAAGCTCGGACTCTCGCGTCTTCGAGTCAAGCTCTAAAGTCTCGTGCCTCTTCACGAGAGCTTGGAGCTCTTGCTGCACCTCGCCCACCCGTGCCTCTTGTTTCTCCCGCTCGGTGCACTCCTCGGCCACTTTGTTTTCGGCCTCGGACAGCGCTCGCTTCAGGGTCGCCACTTCGATCGCGGCCCTGGCACATCCATGATGATCCTATCATTTTGCAACCACGTCTCTTTATACATATATATAGACAATGTATTACTTACCTTTGTTCTCCTCGAGCTGCCTCTTGGCAAGGCCGAGCTCTTTCTTGGACCGCTCGAGGTCCTGCTTCAGTCAGTGCGGTAGAGGTCAGCAGCGAAGCCTGCATACGCATACAGACATACTTATATTAGACTCCTGCAGATATTATTTGATCCTCTATTCGGCTTTTCTTTGTGAACACCAAACAGAGTATCAGGGGCTACTGTCTATGCGGTAATATTTATCTATATTTTAAATACTTACCTCAAAGCCTGTTAGAAGGCTGGCACAGGCTTCAGTCAATCCGCTCTTGGCGGACTGAACCTTCTTGATCACCGCACTCATAATAGTGCGGTGCTCTTCGTCGATGGAAGCGCCACGAAGCGCTCCCAGCAGGTTGTCCGGTGCCTCTGGATGGACAGAGGTCACCAGCACGGGCAGCTTGCCCCTCTTGGAAGGGGGTAGCCTGCCGGAGTCCGGAACCACTGGAGGTTCCGGCGTGGTGTTCGGCTGAGGGCCAAACTTGGAGCCCTTGGGAGTCTTGCTCCCTTTGCTCCTGGAGTCTGGAAGGTCGCCTTGAGGCGCCTCAGGGACTATCTCCCCCCGGCTCGGTGCCCCTTGAGACAATACCTCGACATTGTCCATAGGGCAAGGAGAGGAGGCGGTTGGAAGTGTATCACTATCCATATCCGACGAGTCCAAGGAACCGTCCGACGAGGACACGTCGATACGGGCTAGGGGCGGACTGCATAATCATATTCGATGTTAGGAGAAGCAGTGAAACAAAAGTATGCTATGAGGTGTGATGTCATGCTACGGGGTACGTCAACAGATCAGATTTATGGAAATATTATTCTCTCTACGGGGGTCTGTGGAACTTGTTTTGCAGAGCCGGACACGACCCTCGTGTTCAAAATCTTCTATGAAGTATTCGGAGGAGGAACACGCCTTGCGATGCCGAAAACAATCTGCGTGCCGGACTCATCGTCATTGAAGCCTGGTTCAGGGGCTACTGAGGGAGTCCTGGATTAGGGGGTATCCGGACAGCCGGACTATATCCTTTGGCCGGACTGTTGGACTATGAAGATACAAGATTGAAGACTCCATCCCGTGTCCGGATGGGACTCTCCTTGGCGTGGAAGGCAAGCTTGGCAATACGGATATGTAGAACTCCTTCCTTGTAACCGACTCTGTGTAACCCTAGCCCCCTCCGGTGTCTATATAAACCGGAGGGTTTAGTCCGTAGGACGTACAACAACAATCATACCATAGGCTAGCTTTTAGGGTTTAGCCTCTTCGATCTCATGGTAGATCAACTCTTGTACTACTCATATTATCAAGAACAATCAAGCAGGACGTAGGGTTTTACCTCCATCAAGGGGGCCCGAACCTGGGTAAACATTGTGTCCCCTGCCTCCTATTACCATCCGCCTAGATGCATAGTTCGGGACCCCCTACCCGAGATCCGCTGGTTTTGACACCGACAACCGTAGTTTGAGGAGTTCATGTATTCACTATGTGTTAATGCTTTGTTCCGGTTCTCTATTAAAAGGAGGCCTTAATATCCCTTAGTTTCCAATATGGACCCCGCTGCCACGGGAGGGTAGGACAAAAGATGTCATGCAAGTTCTTTTAATAAAGAACTTATGACTATTTACGAAATACATGCCTACATTATATCGATGAACTGGAGCTAGTGTCGTATCGCCCTAGGTTATAACTGTCACATGATGAATATCATCGAACAAGACCCAAATCTAATGCCTACGAATTTATCCTTATTGATCGTGCTGCAATACTATTGCTATCATCACTGTTACTCTTGCTACAAACTACTACTATCACTGTTACAGTTACAGTTGCTACTGTCACTATTATCAAAACTATCAAACTACTTTGCTACCGATTGCTTTGCTGCAGATAATTAATCTCTAGGTGTAGTTGAATTGACAACTCAGCTTCTAATACCTTCAAATATTCTTTGTACCGCCTTGTGTCGAATCTATAAATTTGGATTGAATACTCTACCCTTGAAAACTGTTGCGATCCCCTATACTTGTGGGTTATCAACCATTCTCACACACACTAGCTCATCGAGCTCAAGAACACCTCTCCTCGGGAGGCGGTTCATCCATTGTACTAGTTCATCCCTAGCCTCGAGGAAATCCACCACCACCACACTAGAGTAGGGTATTACACCACAGCGGTGGCCCGAACCAGTATAAACCTTTGTGTCTCGTGTTCCTTGCGTTCATGGAGCTAGACTGTGGGATCGTCGAGCGAGCGAGCTAGAGAGGAGGAATACTTCGTGCGCACCCATGTGTTCGAACCTCGAGGGTTTGCCGAAACCCACGATCCGACATTTGGCGCGCCAGGTAGTGGTGCACCGAAGCTTCGCCTCTCAGCTTGCTTCGTCCTACTCCCATGGCAGACGCCACTCCTCCGATTAGGCGGCAGGCACCTGCGGATGCGCTGCGGGCATCCGAGCCTTCACCCTCGCTTTGCAGCAGGTGCGGTGGTCGCGCAAGTTCAAGCCAGAGATGCCGCCCCGCTATGATGGCGCGGCAGATCCAGCGGCCTTCCTACAGGCGTACGAGGAGGTTGTTCTCGAAACCGGAGGCGACGACCAGGTCATGGCCAACTAGTTCCCCATGGCCCTGGCCGGTGTGCCGCGCGCCTGGCTGCTTAGTCTGCCAGGATCCTCGATAGCCTCTTGGGAGGAGCTGCGCGGTCTCTTAGTCGTGCGCTTCGCTGCACAGGCGCCCCCTGCCGTAGCAGCCCTCCTTGGTGGTTCGCGGGCCCCGCCCTCAGATAGCCACATCAAGCAGTTCATCCGCCAAATGGGTGCCACCCGCGTGAAGCAAGGGGCTCCCCCCGGGATGGGCGGCGTCCCAGGCCGACCACACCTTCAGCTCGGAGGACCACCCAGCAATCACCACGGGCTCGGGTGTACTCCCAATGCTCTGCACACCCACCATCTGCAACGTGGTTGTGACTAAGACCCTCATCGATGGCGGAGCCGGCCCGAACATGCTCTCCGCAGAAGCTCTTGATTTGCTTCACGTACCATATGGCAGGCTTCGCCCCACCAAGCCTTTCTTCGGAGTCGGCATCGGTTCCACCAGCCCCCTGGGGAAAATACGCCTCCCGATCACCTTCGGTACCCGCGACAACTGCCTCACCAAGCTGATCGACTTCGACATCTCCCGGATCAGCCTCCCATTCAATGCCATTGATACGTCTCCAACGTATCTACTTTTCAAAACAATTTTGCCCTTGTTTTGGACTCTAACTTGCATGATTTGAATGGAACTAACCCGGACTAATGCTGTTTTCAGCAGAATTACCATGGTGTTATTTATGTGCAGAAACAAATGTTCTCGGAATGACCTGAAACTTCACGGAGTCACTTTACAGAAAATATGAAAAATACCTGCAAAAGATGAAGGCCAGGGGGGCCACCACCTCTCCACGAGGGTGGGGGCGCCTGCCCCCCTAGGGCGCGCCCCCCTACCTCGTGGGCCCCCTGTTGCCTCTCCGAGTCCAACTCCAACTCCATATATTGTTTCTCGGGGAGAAAAAAATCAGAGAGAAGAAATCATCACGTTTTACGATACGGAGCCGCCGCCAAGCCCTAAAACCTCTCGGGAGGGCTGATCTGGAGTCCGTTTGGGGCTCCGGAGAGGGGAATCCATCGCCATCGTCATCATCAACCATCCTCCATCACCAATTTCATGATGCTCACCGCCGTGCGTGAGTAATTCCATCGTAGGCTTGCTAGACGGTGATGGGTTGGATGGGATCTATCATGTAATCGAGTTAGTTTTGTTAGGGTTTGATCCCTAGTATCCACTATGTTCTGAGATTGATGTTGTTGTGACTTTGCTATGCTTAAAGCTTGTCACTAGGGCCCGAGTGCCATGATTTTAGATCTGAACCTATTATGTTTTCATCAATATATGAGTGTTCTTGATCCTATCTTGCAAGTCTATAGTCACCTATTATGATCCGTTAACCCCGAAGTGACAATAATCGGGATACTTACCGATGATGATCGTAGTTTGAGGAGTTCATGTATTCACTATGTGTTAATGCTTTGTTCCGGTTCTCTATTAAAAGGAGGCCTTAATATCCCTTAGTTTCCGTAAGGACCCCGCTGCCACGGGAGGGTAGGACAAAAGATGTCATGCAAGTTCTTTTCCATAAGCACGTATGACTATGTTTGGAATACATGCCTACATTATATCAATGAACTGGAGCTAGTTCTGTGTCACCCTAGGTTATGACTGTTACATGATGAACCGCATCCGGCATAATTCTCCATCACTGATCCATTGCCTACGAGCTTTCCATATATTGTTCTTCGCTTATTTACTTTCCCGTTGCTATTGCTATCATCACTACAAAATACCAAAAATATTACTTTTACTATTGTTACCTTTTTCTACCGTTATCACTACTATCATATTACTTTGCTACTAAACATTTTGCTGTAGATATTAAGTTTCCAGGAGTGGTTGAATTGACAACTCAGCTCCTAATACTTGAGAGTATTCTTTGGCTCCCTTTGTGTCGAATCGATAAATTTGGGTTAAATACTTTACCCTCGAAAACTGTTGCGATCCCCTATACTTGTGGGTTTTCAAGACTATTTTCTGGCGCCGTTGCCAGGGAGCATAGCTTTATTATTTGAGTCACTTGGGATATATATCTACTTATCATTATGGAGAACTTAAGAGATCCAAAAACCAAGATCTATCCCTCAACTACGAGGGGAGGTAAGGAACTGCCATCTAGCTCTGCACTTGATTCACCTTCTGTTATGAGTAAGCTTGCGACACCTACACCTGCTTCTGCTATTCGTTCTGATATGTCGCATGTTATTGATGATGCCACTTCTGCTATGCATGATACTTATGATGAAACTACCTCTATGCCTGATACTACTGTGCCACTTAGTGATTTTCTTGATGAACAACTTGCTAGGGCTAGAGAAATTGAAAATATTGAATCTGATGATACTGATGAAAGTGATGATGAAGAATCACTTGTTATTCCTAAGGGTTATGTTTTTGATCAAGAAGCTTCTTTCGCTATTTTAGCTTGCAAAAATAGAAATGAACTCAAAAGGTTATTAGCTAAATGGAGTAAGCAATCTCTAAATGCTAGAATGAAACCTGACCCTGCTTGTGCAACTTCACCTATCTGTGTTGCCGATAAGGATTATGAATTCTCTATTGATCCTGATATAATTACTTTGGTTGAATCTAATCCTTTTCATGGTTATGAATCTGAAACTGTTGTGGCACATCTTACTAAATTGAATGATATAGCCAACCTGTTCACTAAAGATGGGAGAACTCATTACTTTTATATCCTTAAAATATTTCCGTTCTCATTAAAGGGTGATGCTAAGATATGGTTTAATTCTCTTGATCCTGGTTGTGTGCGTAGTCCCCAGGATATGATTTATTACTTCTCTGCTAAATATTTCCCTGCTCATAAGAAACAAGCTGCTTTAAGGGATATATATAATTTTGTGCAAATTGAAGAAGATAGCCTCGCACAAGCTTGGGGAGGCTTCTCCAATTACTTAATGCTTTGCCTGATCATCCTCTTAAGAAAAATGAAATACTTGATATCTTTTATAATGGACTAACCGATGCCTCCAGAGATTACCTGGATAGTTGTGCTGGTTCTGTTTTCAGGGAAAGAACACCAGATGAAGCAAAAATTCTATTGAATAATATGTTGACAAATGAAAATAATTGGACACCTCCGGAGCCAATTCTTGAGCCTATTCCTAAACCAACTCCGAAGAAAAGGGGTATTCTATTTCTTAGTCCTGAAGATATGCAAGAGGCAAAGAAATCTATGAAAGAAAAGGGTATTAAAGCTGAAGATGTTAAGAATTTACCTCCTCTTGAAGAAATACATGGTCTTAATTTACCGCCTGTTGAAGAAACATGTAATCTTAATCCATTACCTATTGAAGAAACTCATGGTCTTGATAACCCGACACAGGTAGTAAAGGTAAATTGTCTCTATAGATATGATAAAGCTGAAATCCCATTTACTAAAATTGCTAGCCCATGCTTAGATGAGTTTGATAAATTTATGGCTAAGCAAGAAGACTTTAATGCTTATTTTGGTAGACAATTGAAATACAATTCAAATATGCTTGAACGCTTGGGTGATTATATGGCTAATGTCAAAGGTGAACTTAAACTTATTAGTAAACATGCTTCTATGGTTTCCACTCAAGTAGAACAAGTACTTAAAGATCAAAATGATTTGCTCAATGAATTGAATAATAAGAATAATGATAATGTTGTTAGAGTGGCTACTAGAACTGGTAGGATGACTCAGGAACCTTTGTATCCTGAAGGCCACCCTAAGAGAATTGAGCAAGATTCTCAAAGAAATAAAATAGATGCACCTAGTCCTTCTAAAAAGAATAAAAACAAAAAATGATAGGACTTTGCACGCTTCTAGTGATCCTATTGTAGAAACACCTGAGAATCCAAATGATATTTCTATTTCTGATGCTGAAACACAATCTGGTAATGAACCTGAAACTAGTGGTAATGTTAATGATAATGTTCATAATGATGCTCAACCTAGTAATGATAATGATGTAGAAATTGAACCTGTTGTTGATCTTGATAACCCACAATCAAGGAATCAACGTTATGATAAGAAAGACTTTGTTGCTAGGAAACATGGTAAAGAAAGAGAGCTTGGGTTCAGAAACCCATGCCTTTTCCTCCCAAACCATCCAAGAAAAAGGATGATGAGGATTTTGAGCGCTTTGCTGAAATGATTAGACCTATCTTTTTGCGTATGCGATTAACTGATATGCTCAAAACCAATCCTTATGCTAAGTACATGAAGGATATCATTACAAATACAAGAAATATACCGGAAGCTGAAATTTCCACCATGCTTGCTAATTATACTTTTAAGGGTGGAATACCAAAGAAACTTGGAGATCCCGGTGTACCAACTATACCATGCTCCATTAAAAGAAATTATGTTAAAACTGCTTTATGTGATCTTGGAGCCGGTGTTAGTGTTATGCCTCTCTCTTTATATCGTAGACTTGATTTGAATAAGTTGACACTTACTGAAATATCTTTGCAAATGGTTGATAAATCAACTGCTATACATGTCGGTATTTGTGAGGATGTGCCTGTTGTAGTTGCAAACGTTACTATTTTAACGGACTTTGTTATTCTTGATATTCCCAAGGACGATAGTATGTCTATTATTCTTGGAAGACCCTTTTTGAATACTGCAGGGGCTGTTATTGATTGCACTAAAGACAATGTCACTTTTCATGTTAATGGTAATGAGCATACGGTACACTTTTCGAGGAAACAACCTTAAGTTCATAGTATCAACTCTATTGGAAAAATTCCATCGATTATATTTGGAGGTTTTGAATTTCCTCTTCCTACTGTCAAGAAGAAATATGACATTCTTATTATTGGGGATGTGCATATCCCCGTTGAGGTAACATAGTGTTATTCGAAATTTCTCCGGTTCCATGTTATTCGGAATGAGTTCGTTAACAAGACTTGATCAACCTTGTTAGTGGATTCCTTTTGTTGACCATGAGATGGATGAAACTAGAAGGCACAACCCTCTGTACCCCACTTTTACTTTATGTTATTTATATTAAATAAAATAAAAATAAATATTTTTATGTCTGTTATCTGATTATCCGTGCAATATAAAAATACCCCGAAAATAAAAGTTCTCCAAATGCCATGAAATTTAAATATGATTTTTTCTAGAATATTTGAGAATATTTGGCACTGAGAACACATCAGGGGGCCAACCACCTGCCCACAAGGGTGGAGGGCGCGCCCCCCTGCCTCGTGGGCCCACGGTGGCCCTGCTCCACTTATTCTTTCACCCACACACTTCTCCTTCCTCCCCCAAACATGAATACCCAGCTCAAACCCGAGTCCAAGCTCGTTTTGCTGCCATTTTCGATCTCCTTGCTCAAAGCACCTCTCGCAAAACTGCTTGGGGAGATTGTTCCTTAGTATGTGACTCCTCCATTGGTCCAATTAGTTTTTGTTCTAGTGCTTTATTCATTGCAAATTTTTGCTGCTTAGGTGACCCTGTTCTTGAGCTTGCATGTCAAATTTATATGGTCAAAAGTAGTTTTAATGCATGATATAGGCTCTAGGCACTTGTAGGAGTAGTTGCTATCAATATTATTGAGTTTGGTTTACTTTTATTTTGAAGTTACTAAAAAAATTCAGAATTTTTCAGAGGAAGAAATATGCTTAGGAAAATGTTCCAAGGTGGTTCTTCAAGGAAGCAAGGACCCAGGCTCGCAATGCGTGATGCTGATGACGAGCCACCAAGAGACGCTCCAGTGCGTCCTTGTGAATGGCCTTCTGAGAACTTTATGGATCGAGCGTGAATCAAGGAAGAATTCAACGCATATTTGCGTAACACTGATCTTGTGAGCTTCGAGGAAGACAAGTGCAGCCAGTATCACAACCTCACCAGTACCTTTGTGAGGAGGTTTGAATTTTCAACTTCACGTAATTCTCCAACTGTCCTGTTTGATCTTTATGATAATTCTTACACGATGGACTTAGAGGATTTTACCACTGCATGCAAACTTCCACAATGGGGTAGTATAAGGGATCCTCGCAAATCTGAATTTAGAGATTTTCTTGCTAGCATAACTGTGGGAGAATCTAGAGATATTACACAAGCTACCATAGGGAGCATTCACTTTCCTACTATACATTATTTTTCTCTCTTCATAGGTAGATGCATCACTGGTAAAGATGAGGCATGTCATATGTGTGTCCCCGATCTCGGTATTCTTAGGAGTGCTGTGTTAGGAGACCAATCTTATAATTTGGGAGCCATTGTTGCACGTAGGTTGCATCTTAATAGATTTAATGGAGATTTCTTTGGAGGAATTTATCCAACCCGCATAGCTAATTTTCTTGGTGTAGCCATACGCGAAGATGATATTGAATTACCACCTGCTTACCTAGACTTTAATGCTATGGTTCACCACCAGTTTGTTGAGAGGAATGAATCACCTCTCCAGTATCGACTAATCTTTGACAGACGCCGTGCTGTCCATTTTACTGTCCCTGCTCCTGCCTTCTTTGATCATCAGGCAAAAGGAAGATATACCATTACTAGAGAGGAGGCAGATGAGTATGAGAGGAGAGCGGAGGCCGCTCGTCGCCACGCTGCAGCTCAGCAGGCGATAGCCGCTGCATCTCAGTACGACCCCAACTACTATTATGGATATCCGTCAGGCCAGCCGTGGCCATAGACCAACTTAGGCCAAAAGCCTAAGCTTGGGGAAGTACGTATTTCCCACCGACATTACATTTATGTTCACACACTCATTGCTAGATGTCGGTGCTCATACTTTTTAATTGTATCATCCATGCTAGTTTGTTTCCTTTTTTATGCTTTCTTCTTGTGTGTTTAATAAACCTTAAGAAAAACAAAAAAAATTAGTTGTAGCTTTTAGTTAGTTTAATTTCCATGCTTGTAGTAGTAATTAAAAAGGAAACCCAAAAATATTTCTCGTTCTTCTTTTGCTTGTTGGGAGCTTTCCCGTGTAAATATTTTTATTTCTTTTCTTTTCTTTGGGGGCCGATGGGAGAAGACCATAATTAAATTGTTGAAGTGGCTCTTATATGCATTATTGTTTATCTGACAAAAGAGCCCATATTGCCTTGTCTTCTCCTGTTTATTGAATGTTTACAGATTCCAGCTTAGTCCAATGCACGTGCACTATTATTATTATTCACATCATTCGATCGTGCAAGTGAAAGGCAATTATGATGATATATGATGAACTGACTGAGATGAGAAAAGCTGGTATGAACTCGACCTCTTTTGTTTTTGTAAATATGATTAGTTCATCGTTCCTGATTCAGCCTATTATGAATAAACATGTTTGCAATGACAACTAGAGATCATAGTTTCTTATGCCATGCTTGATTAGCTGTGAGTTATAATGGTTTACCTTGCGTGCCAACATGTTATTGAGATAGTTATGATGTGGTATGATAGGGTGGTATCCTCCTCTGAATGATTTAAGTGACTTGACTTGGCGCATGTTCACGCATGTAGTTGAAACAAAATCAACATAGCCTTCGCGATATATATGTTCATGGTGGATTATATCCTACTCATGCTTGCATTCGGTGTTGATTAATTTTAATGCATGTTCATGACTGTTGTCGCTCTCTAGCTGGTCGCTTCCCAGTCTTTTGCTAGCCTTCACCTGTACTAAGCGGGAATACTGCTTGTGCATCCAAACTCCTTAAATCCTAAAGTTATTCAACATGAGTCCACTATACCTACCTATATACGGTATCTACCTGCCGTCCCAAGTAAATTTGTATGTGCCAAACTCTAAACCTTCAAATAAATATCTTGTTTTATGCTCGAATAGCTCATGTATCAACTAGGGCTATCTGTATCTTCCATGTTAGGCAGGTTATTCTCAAGAGGAGTGGGCTCCGCTCCTCACTCACGAGATAAATGGCTGGTCACTGGGATGCCCAGTCCCATGCTTTATGCAAACTAAATTGAAATAATTGCAAACAAAACTCCCCCTGGGACTCTTCTTAGTTGGAGGCACTCATTGTTTCAAGCAAGCCATGGATTGATGCTTGTTGGTGGAAGGGGGAGTATAAACTTTACCATTCTGTTTGGGAACCACCTATAATGTGTGTAGCATGGAAGATATCACCATCTCTTGGTTGTTATGTTGACAATGAAAGTATATCGCTCAAAATATTATTCACCTCTATTTTAAAATCGAGCTCTGGCACATCTACGAATCCCTGCTTCCCTCTGCGAAGGGCCTGTCTATTTACTTTTATCCTGAGTCATCATCCTCTCATTAAAAAGCACCAGTTGGAGAGCACGGATGTAATTTGCATTCATTATTGTTAGTGTACATTGAGTATGACTTGACTGGATCTCTTTAACGATGAATTACAATGTCTAGTCAGTCCTTGGTCTTTAAAGGAGCTCTACATTTATGTTTTGCGGTCTGAGGAAGGGCTAGCGAGATACCATCTTATTATATCATATTATGATTGTTTTGAGAAAGTGTTGTCATCCAAGATTTATTATTATTGCTCGCTAGTTGATTATGCTATTGATATGAGTAAACTTGAGACCTAAGCGTTATTGTGCATGTGGTTAGTTATAATGTTTGCTGAAAACTTGAATGTTGGCTTTACATATTTACAACAACAAGAGCAAACAGAGTTTGTAAAAGTTTTTCTTTATCACTTTCAATTTGTCAACTAAATTGCTTGAGGACAAGCAAAGGTTTAAGCTTGGGGGAGTTGATATGTCTCCAACGTATCTACTTTTCCAAACACTTTTTCCCTTGTTTTGGACTCTAACTTGCATGATTTTAATGGAACTAACCCGGACTGGCGATGTTTTCAGCAGAATTACCATGGTGTTATTTATGTGCAAAAACAAATGTTCTCGGAATGACCTGAAACTTCATGGTGCCACTTTTCAGAAAATATTGAAAATACCTGCAAAAGATGAAGGCCAGGGGGCCCACCACCACTCCACGAGGGTGGGGGGGCGCCTGCCCCTCTAGGGCGCGCCCCCCTACCTCGTGGGCCCCCTGTTGCCTCTCCGACTCCAACTCCATATATTGTGTCTCGGCGAGAAAAAATCAGATAGAAGAAATCATCGCGTTTTACGATACGGAGCCACCGCCAAGCCCTAAAACCACTCGGGAGGGCTGATCTGGAGTCCGTTCGGGGCTCCGGAGAGGGGAATCCATCGCCATCGTCATCATCAACCATCCTCCATCACCAATTTCATGATGCTCACCGCCGTGCGTGAGTAATTCCATCGTAGGCTTGCCGGACGGTGATGGGTTGGATGGGATCTATCATGTAATCGAGTTAGTTTTGTTAGGGTTTGATCCCTAGTATCCACTATGTTCTGAGATTGATGTTGCTATGACTTTGCTATGCTTAATGCTTGTCACTAGGGCCCGAGTGCCATGATTTTAGATCTGAACCTATTATGTTTTCATCAATATATGAGTGTTCTTGATCCTATCTTGCAAGTCTATAGTCACCTATTATGTGTTATGATCCGTTAACCCCAAAGTGACAATAATCAGGATACTTACCGGTGATGACCGTAGTTTGAGGAGTTCATGTATTCACTATGTGTTAATGCTTTGTTCCGGTTCTCTATTAAAAGGAGGCCTTAATATCCCTTAGTTTCCGTAAGGACCCCGCTGCCACGGGAGGGTGGGACAAAAGATGTCATGCAAGTTCTTTTCCATAAGCACGTATGACTATGTTTGGAATACATGCCTACATTATATCAATGAACTGGAGCTAGTTCTGTGTCACCCTAGGTTATGACTGTTACATGATGAACCGCATCCGGCATAATTCTCCATCACTGATCCATTGCCTACGAGCTTTCCATATATTGTTCTTCGCTTATTTACTTTCCCGTTGCTATTGCTATCATCACTACAAAATACCAAAAACATTACTTTTACTACTGTTACCTTTTGCTACCGTCATCACTAATATCATATTACTTTGCTACTAAACACTTTGCTGCAGATATTAAGTTTCCAGGTGTGGTTGAATTGACAACTCAGCTGCTAATACTTGAGAGTATTCTTTGGCTCCCCTTGTGTCAAATCAATAAATTTGGGTTAAATACTTTACCCTCGAAAACTGTTGTGATCCCCTATACTTGCCGGTTATCAGCCATCCTCGGGTACCCTGCCCAGGCTCAGTTCATGGCAGCGAATCACCCAGCCTACAACCTCATGAAGATGCCGGGGAGCAGCTGCGTTCTCACCGTGGCCGGGGACATCAAGGAAGCCCTGCGGCTCTCAAGTTCGCCTTCAGGGCAGCCGCGACAGCGCGCCAGGCCGACGGAGCTGCCCCAGGGGCTAAGGGAGCTACACCAGTGAAAAAGAAGCAGTTGTTCACTCAAGATCGGGCCAAGACAAAGCAAGTGCCGGTCGAGGAGGACGGGGCCTCGGGAGCCACCTTCACCATAGGCGCCAACCTCGACCCTGACCAAGAAGAGTCACTGGTGAAGTTCCTGCACGCGAACAAGGAGGTATTCGCCTGGGAACCGAAGCAGCTAGTGGGGGTCCCAAGGGGGGTAACCGAGCATCACTTAAGGGTGTGCCCCAATGTGCCCCCTGTGAAGCAGAAGGCGCGACGACAGCACACGGAGAAGCAATCCTTCATCGTGCAGGAAACCCGCAAGCTACAAGCGGCGGGTGTCATCCGCGAGGTCAAGTACCCAGAGTGGTTGGCGAACCCCGTCGTCGTGCCCAAGAAAGGCAGGAAGGAATGCATGTGCGTCAACTTCACCAACCTCAACAAAGCCTGCCCTCAAGACCCGTTCCCGCTTTCGCGCATCGACCAGATCATCGACTCCATCGCCGAGTGCAACCTGCTGTGCTTTCTAGATGCTTTCTCGGGTTATCACCAGATCAAGATGGCGGTGGAGGATGTGGATAAGACGGCCTTGCTGACCCCTTGTGGGGTATACTACTACACCTGCATGTCGTTCGGACTGCGTAATGTTGGGTCGACTTTTCAGCGACTAATGCACATCGCCCTGGGCCAGCAGCTCGGGAGGAACGCTAAGGCCTACGTCGACGACATCATGGTAAAGTCCCAGGAGGCGAGGACCCTCACTCAAGACCTAGAGGAGACTTTCGCCAGCCTGTGCCAGGTGGACATGCGGCTCAATCCGGAGAAGTGCGTGTTCGGCGTCCCCTCTGGCAAGCTGCTGGGTTTCGTCGTATCACACAGGGGGATTGAGGCGAATCCAGAGAAGGTCAAGGCGATAGAAGAGATGAGCCCGCTACAAACCCTCAAGGACATGCAAAAGCTCACGGGGTGCGTGACCTCGCTGGGGCGCTTTTATCTCCAAGCTAGGGGAGCGTGGTCTGCCATTCTTTAAGCTGATGAAGAAGAAGGGCTCGTTCGAGTGGACCCCGGAGGCCAACCTGGCATTTCAAGACCTCAAGAGATACCTCACCAACCCACCGGTGATGGTGGCGCCTCGTCCCCTCGAGCCACTGGTGCTCTACCTGGCCGCCACGCCTCACTCCGCCAGTGCGGTGCTGGTGGCTGTCCGGGAGGAGCGTCAGGTCAAGAGCCCGCCGCACAGCACCGCACCTTCAGCAGGGGCAAGACGGCGCCACTAGAACCATAGCGACACCAGCGAATGATCAGGCCTTACAAGAAGGCGGTCCTGGGCCAGCGGAGGCCCCGGTGTGTGACCGAACTCCCGAGGACCCTCCATCTCAGGAGGCGCCCCAACCTCCGGAGACCTCAGGCTCCATCGACGCTCCCGCCCTCGTCGAGCATCCGGTGTACTTCGTCAGCACGGTGCTACGGGATGCAAGGACACGATACCCCATGCCACAGAAGCTCCTGCTCGCGCTCCTAGTGGCCTCGCGCAAGCTGCGTCATTATTTCCAAAGCCACCCAATTAAGGTCGTCTCAGCCTACCCACTGGAGAGGGTGCTCCGGAGCCCCAACGCTGCGGGAAGAGTCGCGAGTGGAACATCAAGCTGCAGGTATTTCAGCTGGAGTCCAGCACAACCAGGGTCATCAAGGGAGCTGCCCTCGCCAACTTCGTGGCAGAATGGACCGACACCCCGGAACCCGAAGCAGGCGAGAACCGATCCCTCTCACCAGGAAGTGAAGCGTCAGATAGCTGGGTCATGTACTTCGACGGCACTTTCTCACACCATGGCGCAGGGGCTGGCGTCGTGCTCATCTCGCCTACTCAAGACAAGTTGTACTACGCCATGCAGCTCTGCTTCCAGTAGGGCGAGAAGGTCTCCAACAACATCGCGGAATACGAGGGGTTAATCGTCGGCCTCTAGGCTGCAGCAGCCTTGGGGGTGAAGCGTCTCACCATCAAGGGCAACTCTCAGCTCCTCGTCAACTTCTCCAACAAGGTGTATGAGCCAAAGGACGAGCACATGGAGGCATACCTCGCGGAGGTACACAAGATGGAGAAGCAGTTCTTGGGCCTGGAACTGCAGCATGTGCCCCGCAGCACGAAGAAGGAAGCCGATGACATCGCCAAGAGGGCGTCAAATAGTTAGCCATAAGAACCAGACGTATTTGATGTCACATCCCTAGTTCTGGTATGACCTAGACTAGCTAGTCATGTGTGCATCATGTTTAAATTTCATTTAAATTTGAATTGGGGATTTGTGAAACCCTCAGAAATCATTTCTGGAAATAACCCAGATAAAAATTGCTCCAAAAAGGTCCAAGAAAATGTTCATGTTGCTCTCTGAAAATATTGGTCAGAGGTAAAATTCAAACAAATATTTTCAGGAGCAGATAAATATTTATTTTGGCCATTTGGAATTAATGCAATACTTATTTGCATTGGATATATATATATATATGTTATATATTTTATATATGTCCAAAAATTCTGAATTTTGGTGAGGGGCTTTGGATTAATCCCTTAGGTCCCTGCAAAAATTGTCAGAAGAAAATAAAATGATTTAGTTTTATTATTAAGTCAAAACAAATGTCACAAAAGTAGAAAATAAACAAAAAGGGGAAAACCCTTACCTAGACTTACCTGGGCCACTTGCTGGCCTGGCTCTGTGCCGGCCCAGCCGACTAGCCAGCGCCAGTCGTCCCCCTCCTTGCGCTAGAGGGACAGGGCGCGTGGTCGCCACACGCTGCGCGCACGCGCGCCACGGCAGCTGCCTGCCTGCCCTCTCCCCTCTTCGACCTAGCCTCGCCAGAAGCGCCCAGCTCCCCCCCCCCCAGCCTCACTCCCTCTCTCCTGCGCCTCTCCCCTCCTCTCTCTCGCTCTCTCCCGCGACGCCCGAATGCACCAGAAAGCGCTGCCACACGCCGACACGGCCACAGCCTTCCTCTCGCCTCGCCGTCGTGCCCACGCGCCCCGCCGCCGTGGGCTACGCCTCCTCGTCGAGACGCACGGCGCTGGACGCCCTGGAACGCTGCCATCGCCATCGTCTTCCTCCTCGGGCTCCGCCGTCCGCCGCCGTCGTTCCGGCCGCACCAGTGCTTCCGCCGAGCCGCTGAGCACGCCCGTCGAATTGCCTCGCCTAGCTAGATCTACCACCACGGCCGTAGCTCCCCGCCGCTGTCCATGTCGCCGTCGTCGCGCTAGCCGCCGTAGCTCGCCCCCGAGCACCTCACCGTGCTCCTGGTGCCACGAGGGTGCCGCAGAGCCCCTCGGGTGGCCTCCCCGTGCCCCGCAGCCTGCTCCCGCTCGAAGTCGTGCTGTGGCCACCGTGCCGAGCTCCGCTCCGGCGAGCTCCGGCCGTCCCCACCTCTCCCACTTGCTCCATATGACGCGGACGAGCGCTGGCTCCTCGCCCGTGGTCTTCGCCGCCCAAATGGTCGCCGGAGCGATGATCCCGAGCAACTCCGCCGCATTCTGCCTCGCCGGCGAATAAACGCCGGCGGGATTGACCGGGTCTAACCCCCCCGTTGACCCAGCTTTGACCCTTGTGGGTCAATGACATGTGGGGCACGGCCCTGCTAATTTTTAGTTTAGGATTAGTTTAACAACTAATTAACTCTGTTAGCTAACCGTGTCACTGACATGTGAACCCCACACGTCAAGTTTGACCTGGTCAGCCGCGGTTGACTCGCTGACGTCATGGCACTGTCATGCTGACACAGTTATTCATTTTCTGGTATTAAAATAAATCAAGAAAATCCAGAAAATTAGCTAAACTTCAAAAATTCATAGAAATTCAACCGTAGCTCAGATTGAAATAAGTTATATATGAAAAATGATCAGAAAAATTCAATCTATCCATCTGTACCATTTTCATGCATGACAAACCAACCTATACATGCTATATATATGAAAACACACTTATGGTATTTAAAGGGACTTAAATTGGAGTTGCATTTGAACCTTTGGTGCAAATGGACCTCTTCCAAGTTGAATGCTAAATGCATTAGCTCAAAACACATCACATATTCATGCCATATTCATGCATCATATTGTTGCATATGCTTATGTTTGATTGGCGACACCGTTCATTCTCGATAGGTCCTGCTCCGGAGACCGATCCAGAGTACCTGTCAGAGGAGCAGTGCCCCTCTGTTGATATACCAGGCAAGAAAACCCCCTTGTTCATTCCGATACAATCCTACTCTCTCGCTCCTACTCTCATTTATTGCATTAGGACAACAATGATTCAACTACTACTTTATGTTGCAGTAGTTGAACCCATTCCTCTGCATGACCTGTCATTGCCACAGTAAATAGTTAAAACCCACTAGCATGTGTAGGAGTTGATTGAGCCATGTTGTGTTCCTATCATGTCATGCCTGCTATTGCTTAGAGTTCTGTCAGGTCTGATTCATCGGGAATGAATTGGAGTGTTACGATATGTTCTGGTGCTGAGAGTTAAGCGTGTGAACACGATTTGGTAAAGGTAGCGGTGAGAGGCCATGTAGGAGTACATGGTGGGTTGTCTCATTGGGACCGTCCTTAAGAACTGAGTTCTATGTAAGTTGTCCAATGACTAGCTACTACCACACATTGGGCTACGGGCGCTCCAAGCTCTCTCGACTTATTAATCGCCTTGATCTCTGTCCAGGAGTTGCAAATAGTTTCTAGTGTTTGTAGGTAGTGCTATTTTTCTATCGAGTGGCACCCGGCAGGGTGGACTTGGGACAGACTAGGCACTGTGGCCCGGTGTACCGAGTGGCACCCGGATGGTGGGCTCGGGAACCCTGTACACATCGTTTGGGGCCGTGAACGAAACCCCGGCCGGATCTCCTTGCGGATGGAACCCGAATAGGCGCTAAACCTGGACTAGAGTCTTGTGTGGTTAGTCAGGTCGTGGCCGACACCCTCGCCAGGCTTCCGCTTGAAGGTTGCCGAGATAGATGACGTGTGCATGGTGATAAGTGGGGAGAGCGTGTGTGAAGAAGTACACCCCTGCAGGGTTATCATGATCTATTCGAATAGCCGTGTCCTCGGTTATGGACTTCTTGGATGCTTACATGGTACATAGACAACTTAAAGTGGATATTCTAAAATGCTCAAGACAAGTGTGAGTGCTATGGATGGCCTTCTCGTAGGGAGACAGGAATGAATCCATAGTAGTGTATTGATGTGGTGTTTAGTGGACTCGTGTGCGCTCTCTTACCTCAAAGAAGTTACTCGTAGTCGTAGAACAGGATAGCCACTGAGTCAAAGCTGGCTTGCTGCAACTAAACCCCACATTGCCTTCTTGATACTAATGCATGTATGATAGGATCTGATGTAAGTCTTGTTGAGTACCTTTGTACTCACGTTTACTTTACTTATGTTTTGCAGATGAGACATCTGTCTCACTAGTAGTACCGCTTGGACTTCGACGAGTAGCTTGTTACCTCAGCTACGATCTTGTACCCTTGGGAGGGACTTGTAGATAGTCAGGCTTCTCAGCCTTTTTCTTTTGTAGTTGTCTGTACTCAGACATGTAATGCTTCCGTTGCTTGTATGCTCTGAATGATGGGTCATGAGACCCCTCTTTGAATTAAATGCTATGTGGCTCTTTTGGGCCTTTATCTATATGAGTTTGCGTTATGTTGTGATGCCATGTTGTACAGCACATACCTGCATGTTATGTGTACGTGTAACGTGTATTGCTTTGTGTGGGATCCAACAATCTAGTTGTCTATCCTTGGTAGCCTCTCTTATGGGGAAATGTAGTCTAGTGCTTCCATCGAGCCATGGTAGTCCGCTATAGCCCGGTTTACCAGAGTCCTGCTAGCCCAGCACTACTGCTCCGGAACACTTAGACTGGCCGGCATGTGACTCACTTTGTTCCTGTGTCTGTCCCTTCGGGGAAATGTCACGCGGTGACTTTTCCGGAGTCCTGCTAGCCTGCTACAGCCCGGATTCCTGGAGTCCTGTTAGCCCAGTTGCTACAGCCCGGATTCACACGTTGATGACCGACATGCTCGATGTTGTTTCATGTATGCTTGTTCCCGTAAGTTAGTGCCACTTTGGGTTCATGACTAGTCATGTCGGCCCGGGTTCTCTGTCATATGGATGCTAGCGACACTATCATATACGTGAGCCAAAAGGTGCAAATGGTCCCGGGCCAGGTAAGGCGACACCCGTGGGAATACCGTGCGTGAGGCCGCAAAGTGATATCACGTGTTACATGCTAGATTGGTGTGACTTAGAATCGGGGTCCTGACAGCTTTGGTATCAAAGCCTGTCTGCCTGTAGGATTACCAAGCCAACCTAGTCGAAGTTGAGTCTAGAAATTCTTTAGCTATATAGGGGAATTGATTGTGGAAGGGAACGTAAGGCTCTTTTTACTTCTTATACCTTATTCCCTCTGATCTTAGTCATCCTACCTTCCTCGGGGTTAAGGAACTAGGCTTTCTCTTCCGTCTATCAGGATCACGAGTTACTACTCCGTAGTCTCTTAGGATTGGTTGATCAGAGTCATATTCCAGTTTTCAAGTACTTTCGGTGTAGTTTGTTTAGTAATATCTCAGAACCTTGAGTGATGATGTTGAGTATGGTACTACCCCATCGTTTGCAGGATGTCTCATTTTGAGCATTTCACTATCGTTATGCTACCGGAATTGTCCTAGGAGTTTGAGAGATAGTATTTTCCTTGTACTATATTCTACATCCTTATGATGATGCTGAATCCATCCTTGTTTCCTTGGTTGGTTCTTCAGGATGTCGTTAGTTAACCGAAGTTCTGTTGCTCGTAGCCGGAACCACGGAGATGGTAGGGATGAGGATCCTCCCTACCAGTCTTCATTGGTAGAGTTCATGTTAGAGATGGAGAGGAACAAGCGTGAGTCTAACCGCTTGTTAGCACGTATCGAGAAGAACACCGCACCCCAGTGCAAAGAGTCAGCGACCATCTATGATTTCATTGGTTTGAAACCACCTACCTTCCATCATTCCATTGAACCACTCGATGCAGATGACTGGCTCCGTAGTATCACAGACAAGCTGCGTTCGGTGAGCGTAGCTGAAGGTGACAAGGTCACCAATGCTGCATATCACTTGGAAGGTCCTGCTAGTCTTTGGTGGCAGAACTATGAGGCTATGCTTCCAGCTGGCCAGATACCCACCTGGAGAGATTTCACTGAGGCTTTTCGCGAGCATCACATTCCTCAAGCCCTCATTGACCGCAAGAGAGAAGAGTCTTGTAGTTTCACCCAGGATAAGATGGTTGTTGATGCTTACAGTAGAGAGTTTGAGAACCTTGCCCGCTATGCTACAGAGGAGGTGTCCACAGACGCCAAGAAGCAGGCTAGGTTTCGGAAGGGTCTCAACCCCAAGTTGCGTCCTGATCTCCACTGGCACCATTGCAATACATTCCAGGCTCTTGTGAACAAGGCCATTAACGCAAAGACAGCTCAGCTCACTTACGAGGAGCCGCGTAAGCACACCTGTGATTTGGGTTCTTCCTCCGATTCTAGTTCTCAGAAGCGCCGGATTTGGGTTCCGAACTCCGCTCTTCCACCCGGACATTCACCGAGGCCCTCTTATGTGGCACCTCACCCAGTTCAGCAGTATGCTCCACCCAGGCCTATTGGTAGACCGCTTGTCAATGCGGGTCCACGTCCTACCCTAGGGACTTGTTTCACATGCGGAGAGCCAGGACACTATGCCCGTGACTGCTCTTAAACCAACTATGCTCCACCCCCGCCCGAGAAGTCGGTTGGCCGTGGTAAGCCATCACACAAGGTGACTAGTGTCAAGTCAGCTCCCGCTGAACGTGGATGTGTGCATCACGTCTCATCTAAAGACGCTCATGATGATCTGGATGTCATTCTTGGTACACTCCTTGTCAACTGTCATCCAGCTTTGGTTCTGTTCGATACCGGAGCATCTCACCTCTTCATCTCTGAAGGCTATGCTCGTTTGCACGACATGTCATTTTGTGATATGCTAACTCCACTTGAAATCCAAACACCAGGGTCTAGATGGCAAACTACCAGAATAAGCCATGGTAATGAAATCCTTGTTGACAGACTTGTATTCCTTGCATCACTTGTAGCCCTCAAGTCTTCAGATATTAACATCATCTTGGGTATGGACTGGATGACAGCTCATCATGCCAAGATTGATTGTTTCACCAGGTCTGTTCAGCTTACACACCCATCTGGCAAGATAGTCACTGTATCCACCAGAGTTGCAAAGCGTCAAATCTATTCTCTTAATGCCAGCCCTCTTCCAGACCTTTAGGATATCCCGGTAGTCCATGACTTTCCTGATGTCTTTCCAGAGGAACTGCCAGGTATTCCACCTGACAGAGATGTAGAGTTTGTCATAGATCTTATCCCAGGAACCGCCCCAATCTCTAGGAGAACTTACAAGATGGCACCCTTAGAACTAGCTGAGCTTAAGAAACAACTCGATGAATCCTTGCAAAAGGGTTTCATCCGTCCTAGTTCTTCTCCCTAGGCTTGCCCCGTCCTCTTCGTCAAGAAGAAGGATGGTATGGACCGGATGGTTGTAGATTATCGTCCCGTTAATTTGGTCACGATAAAGAACAAGTATCCGCTCCCAGGATAATTGACCTGTATGATCAGCTCGCTGGATCCTCAGTCTTTTCCAAGATGGATTTGAGGTTAGGCTATCACCAAATCAAGATCAGAAATGGGGACATTTCTAAGACGGCTTTCGTCACTCGTTATGGCCAGTATGAGTACACTGTCATGTCCTTTGGTCTAACCAATGCTCCAGCTACTTTCTCCCGTTTGATGAACTCGATCTTCATGGAGTTCTTAGATAAGTTCATCGTGGTTTACCTCGATGATATCCTTATTTACTCGAAGAACGAGGAAGAGCATGCCGAACATCTTAGACTTGTGTTAGAAAAACACAGAGAGCACCGCCTTTATGCCAAGTTCTCCAAGTGCGAATTTTGTTTGCCAGAAGTGACCTATCTCGGCCACGTGATCTCTAGCAAGGGCATTGCCATCAATCCCGAGAGAGTTCAGGCCATTCTTGATTGGATTCCACCTGAAACAGTTAAGCAAGTTAGGAGTTTCCTTAGCCTAGCCAGTTACTGTCGACGCTTTGTTGAAAACTTCTCCAAAGTGGCCAAACCTCTCACGGAACTTCTCAAGAAAGATAAAAAGTTTGAGTGGTCCCCATAGTGTGAGTACAGTTTTCAGGAACTGAAAAGACGCCCGACTTCCTCTCCCATACTTGTGCCACCGGATTTCACTAAAGACTTTGTTATCTACTGCGACGCCTCACAACAGGGACTAGGTTGCATTCTTATGCAAGATCGCCATGTGATTGCCTATGCATCTCGACAGTTGCATCCACATGAGGAGAATTATCCTACACATGATCTAGAGCTTGCAGACGTAGTCTATGCACTTAAGGCATGGAGACATTACCTTCTTGGTAAACGTTGCGAGATTTACACCGACCACCAGAGTCTCAAGTATATCTTCACCCAACCAGATTTGAACCTTAGGCAAAGACGTTGGTTGGAGTTGATCTCAGATTACGACTTAGGGATTACCTACACCCTAGGCAAGGGAAATGTCATGGATGATGCGCTGAGTCGTAAGACCTATTGCAACAATCTCATGTTGCAGCAGGGCCAACCACTTCTCCATGAGGAATTATGTAAGCTCAACCTTCACATTGCTCCTCACGGATTCCTTTCTACCTTCGTGGCAAAACCTACTCTTGTGGATCATATCATCTCTGCTCAGAAGCAGGATACGGGAATTTCTTGGATCAAGAGAAACATTGACAAGGGAGTTGGTGGCAGTTTCTCTATGGATGATCGAGGTGTTGTTTTCTTTGAGAGCCGCTTGGTGGTTCCCAAGAATCAACATCTGCGACAACTGATTCTTAAGGAGGCTCATGAATCTCCTCTCACGATTCATCCCGGTAGTACTAAGATGTATCAGGACATGCGCTAGAGGTTCTAGGGGACTAGGATGAAGAGAGAAATCGCTGAGTTCATTTCTAACTGTGACGTTTGTCATCGCGTTAAGGTAGAACATCAAAGACCTACTAGCACCCTTCAGCCTTTAGCTATTCCTGAGTGGAAATGGGATAAAGTTGGTATGGACTTCATCACCGGCTTTCCCAGGACCAAGAGAGGGAATAATGCTATCTTCGTAGTCATTGATCGTCTTCCCAAAGTGGCTCACTTCCTACCTGTTCGAGAGAGTATCACTGCTAGTCAGCTCGCTGACTTATATATTTCTCGAATAGTGTCACTTCATGGTGTTCCACTAAATATCAATTCAGACCGTGGTAGTCTTTTCACTTCTCATTTCTGGGAGAGTTTCCAAACTACCATGGGGACCCATCTTTCCTCTAGTACCCCTTTCCACCCTCGGTGAAGTGGTCAGGTGGAACGGGTCAACCAAATTCTCGAACACATGCTTAGAGCTTGCGTTATCTCATTCGGTATGGATTGGGAAAAGTGCCTTCCTTTCGCCGAGTTTGCTTATAACAATAGCTACCAATCCAGCCTCAAGAAAGCTCCTTTTGAGATTCTGTATGGACAAAGATGTCGAACACCTTTGAACTGGTCAGAAACCGGTGAAAGACAATTCTTTAGACCGGATATGATCCAGGAGGAAGAAGAACAAGTTCGCGTCATTTGTGAGAATTTGAAAACAGCCCAATCTCGTCAAAAGAGCCAGTATGACCGCCGTCATAAGGAAGCGGCTTATGAAGTTGGCGACAAGGCTTACCTTCGGGTAATCCTTTAAAGGGTACCCATCGTTTCGGTATCAAGGGCAAGTTGGCTCCCCGTTACTTTGCTCCTTTTTGCATTCTCGCTAAACGAGGAGAGGTTGCCTACCAGTTGGAACTACCCCCACATCTTTCCCGAGTACATGATGTCTTCCACGTCTCTCAACTCAGGCGTTGCTTCTCGGATCCCATCCGCGGAGTGGACCACAAAATGCTTGATCTCCAAGTTAACCTCACATATCGAGAGTACCTTGTTTGCATCCTTGATCAAGCAGAGCGTGTCACTCGACGTCATAACATCAAGTTTCGCAAGGTTCAGTGGTCTCATCATTCCGAGAGAGAAGCAACCTGGGAGCGAGAAGATCGTCTTCGACTTGAGTACCCCACTTCCTTTCCGTCGACTCCTGAATCTCGGGACGAGATTCTTTCGAGTGGGGGCGAGTTGTCACATCCCTAGTTCTGGTATGACCTAGACTAGCTAGTCATGTGTGCATCATGTTTAAATTTCATTTAAATTTGAATTGGGGATTTGTGAAACCCTCAGAAATCATTTCTAGAAATAACCTAGATAAAAATTGCTCCAAAAAGGTCCAAGAAAATGTTCATGTTGCTCTCTGAAAATATTGGTCAGAGGTAAAATTCAAACAAATATTTTCAGGAGCTGATAAATATTTATTTTGGCCATTTGGAATTAAAGCAATACTTATTTGCATTGAATATATATGTGTTATATATTTATATATGTCCAAAAATTCTGAATTTTGGTGAGGGGCTTTGGATTAATAACTTAGGTCCCTGCAAAAATTGTCAGAAGAAAATAAAATGATTTAGTTTTATTATTAAGTCAAAACAAATGTCACAAAAGTAGAAAATAAACAAAAGGGGAAAACCCTTACCTGGACTTACCTGGGCCACTTGCTGGCCTGGCTCTGTGCCGGCCCAGCCGACTGGCCAGCGCCAGTCATCACCCTCCTCACGCCAGAGGGACAGGGCGCGTGGTCGCCGCACGCCGCGCGCTTGCGCGCCACGGCAGCTGCCTGCCTGCCCTCTCCCCTCTTCGACCTAGCCTCGCCAGAAGCGCCCAGCTCCCCCCCCCCGGCCTCACTCCCTCTCTCCTGCGCCTCTCCCCTCCTCTCTCTTGCTCTCTCCCGCGATGCCCAAACGCATCGGAAAGCACCGCCGCACGCCGATGCGGCCACAGCCTCCCTCTTGCCTCGCCGTCGTGCCCACGCGCCCCGCCGCTGTGGGCTACACCTCCTCGTCGAGACGCACGGCGTCGGACGCCCTGCAATGCCATCATCGCCATCGTCTTCCTCCTCGGGCTCCGCCGTCCGCCGCCGTCGTTCCGGCCGCACCGTTCTGCCTTGCCGGCGGGATTCCCGAGACCCTCCGCCGCGTTCTGCCTTGCCGGCGGCTAAACGCCGGCGGGATTGACCGGGTCTAACCCCCCTGTTGACGCAGCTTTGACCCCTGTGGGTCAATGATAGGTGGGGCCTGGCCCTGCTAATTTTTAGTTTAGGATTAGTTTAACAACTAATTAACTCTGTTAGCTAACCGTGTCACTGACGTGTGAACCCCACACGTCAGGTTTGACCTGGTCAGCCGCGGTTGACTCACTGACGTCATGGCACTGTCATGCTGACGCAGTTATTCGTTTTCTGGTATTAAAATAAATCAGGAAAATCCAGAAAATTATCTAAACTTCAAAAATTCATAGAAATTCAACCGTAGCTCAGAATGAAATAAGTTATATATGAAAAATGATCAGAAAAATTCAATCTGTCCATCTGTACCATTTTCATGCATGACAGAAAAACCTATACATGCTATATATATGAAAACACACTTATGGAATTTAAAGGGACTTAAATTAGAGTTGCATTTGAACCTTTGGTTCAAATGGACCTCTTCCAAGTTGAATGCTAAATGCATTAGCTCAAAACACATCACATATTCATGCATCATATTGCTTCATATGCTTGTGTTTGATTGTCGACACTGTTCCTTCTCGATAGGTCCTGCTCCGGAGACCGATCCAGAGTACCTGTTAGAGGAGCAGTGCCCCTCTGTTGATCTACCAGACAAGCAAACCCCCTTGTTCATTCCGATACAATCCTACACTCTCGCTCCTGCTCTCATTTATTGCATTAGGACAACAACGATTCAACTGCTACTTTATGCTGCGGTAGTTGAACCCGTTCCTCTGCATGACCTGTCATTGCCACAGTAAATAGTTAAAACCCACTAGCATGTGTAGGAGTTGATTGAGCCTTGTTGTGTTCCTATCATGCCATGCCTGCTATTTCTTAGAGTTGTGTCAGGTCTGATTCATCGAGAATGAATTGGAGTGTTACGATATGTTCTGGTGCTGAGAGTTAAGCGTGTGAACACGATTTGGTAAAGGTAGTGGTGAGAGGCCATGTAGGAGTACATGGTGCGTGTCTCATTGGGACCGTCCTTAAGAACTGAGTTCTGTGTAAGTTGTCCAATGACTAGCTACTACCGCACATTGGGCTCCGGGCACTCCAAGCTCTCTCGACTTATTAACCGCCTTGATCTCTGTCCAGGAGTTGCAAATAGTTTCTAGTGTTTGTAGGTAGTGCTATTTTTCTACCGAGTAGCACCCGACAGGGTGGACTTGGGACAGACTAGGCACCGTGGCCCGGTGTACCGAGTGGCACCTGGATGGTGGGCTCGGGAACCCTTTACACATCGTTTGGGGCCGTGAGTGAAACCCCGGCCGGATCTCCTTGCGGATGGAACCCAAATAGGCGATAAACCTGGACTAGAGTCTTGTGTGGTTAGTCAGGTCGTGGCCGACACCCTCGCTAGGCTTCCGCTTGAAGGTTGCCGAGATACATGACATGTACATGGAGATAAGTGGTGAGAGCATGTGTGAAGAAGTACACCCCTGTAGGGTTATCATGATCTATTCGAATAGTTGTGTCCTCGGTTATGGACTTCTTGGATGCTTACGTGGTACATAGACAACTTAAAGTGGATATTCTAAAATGCTCAAGACAAGTGTGAGTGCTATGGATGGCCTTTTCGTAGGGAGACGGGAATGAATCCATAGTAGTGTATTGATGTGGTGTTTAGTGGACTCGTGTGCGCTCTCTTACCTCAAAGAAGTTACTCGTAGTCGTAGAACAGGATAGCCACTGAGTCAAAGCTAGCTTGCTGCAGCTAAACCCCACATTGCCTTCTTGATAGTAATGCATGTATGATAGGATCTGATGTAAGTCTTGCTGAGTACCTTTGTACTCACATTTGCTTTATTTATGTTTTGCAGGTGAGACATCTATCTCACTAGTAGTACCGCTTGGACTTCGACGAGTAGCTTGTTACCTCAGCTACGATCTTGTACCCTTGGGAGGGACTTGTAGATAGTCAGGCTTCTCAGCCTTTTTCTTTTGTAGTTTTCTGTACTTAGACATGTAATGCTTCCGTTGCTTGTATGCTCTGAATGATGGGTCATGGGACCCTGTTTGAATTAAATGCTATGTGGCTCTTTTGGGCCTTTATCTATACGAGTTTGCATTATGTTGTGATGCCATGTTGTACATCACATACTTGCATGGTATGTGTACGTGTAACGTGTATTGCTATTTGTGGGATCCGACAACCTAGTTGTCTATCCTTGGTAGCCTCTCTTATGGGGAAATGTAGTCTAGTGCTTCCACTGAGCCATGGTAGTCCGCTACAGCCCGGTTTACCGGAGTCCTGCTAGCGCAGCACTATTGCTCTGGAACACTTAGACTGGTCAGCATGTGATTCACTTCGTTCCTGTGTCTGTCCCTTCGGGGAAATGTCACGCGATGACTTTTCCGGAGTCCTGCTAGCCTGCTACAGCCCGGATTCCCGGAGTCCTGCTAGCCCAATTGCTACAGCCCGGATTCACACGCTGACGACCGACATGCTCGATGTTGTTTCATGTATGCCTGTTCCCGTAAGTTAGTGCCACTTAGGGTTCACGACTAGTCATGTCGGCCCGGTTTTTGTGTCATATGGATGCTAGCAACACTATCATATACGTGAGGCAAAAGGCGCAAACAGTCCCGGGCCAGGTGAGGCGACACCCGTGGGAATATCGTGCGTGAGGCCGCAAAGTGATATGATGTGTTACATGCTAGATCGGTGTGACTTAGAATTGGGGTCCTGACAGCTTTGGTATCAGAGCCTGACTGCTTGTAGGATTACCAAGCCAACCTGGTCTAAGTTGAGTCTAGAAATTCTTTAGCTATATAGGGGAATTGATTGTGGAAGGGAACGTGTCGTGGAATTATCACGGCAGATGTCCTAGAGCAAGGACTTAGTCGTAGGGCCATCGCACTAGGAAGCTTAAAGGGGTTAATCGGGACAAGGGACACGAGAGAGATTTTATACTAGTTCGCCCCCTTACGATGAACGTAAAAGCCTATGTCTAGTTGGGATTGGTATTGCAGGGGTTTCGATCTCCAAGAGGCTCAACTCGCTGGCTTGGTTATCGATGTGTTGTTTCTTGCCCTAAGCCGCCACCGGGTCATCCCCTTATATACATGGGTTGACGCCTGGTGGCCAACAGAGTCCCGGCCGGCTCATAATCGTGTCCGGCTCGCTGACTTTCTTTACATGTCTTTCTTTACAAGTCTTTCCTTACATATGGTGGTTCATAATATCAGGCCTTAAACCGCCTTCAGGCCCTTGGGCCTTCTATAATACTTAATAAACTACAATCTTGAATGTTTACTAGGCTTCTTGCGTAACCCGCCATTGGGGCTTACCCAGCCCCTCCTGGGCGGATCTCAGCTGATAGTAATATCCCCAACATTAGGCCCCAGGTTGACTTTGAACTTTGTTCTTTGTCAATCTTTCATACTTAGCCAAAAAATCCATCTTCTTATCTTTACTGAAATTTCCTTGTAACCCGCCGTGACGTCATCTCTTGAAAATGTAAAAGATTTTCATGATGTCATCTTCCAACGGATCTTTTATCTTTAATGTTTCCTGAGAATCGAGGCGCCTATATAGCCGGATAACCATTATTCGGTTCTCCCTTGATTTTCATGCCCATCTCTTCGCATCTTTCCTTATAAATAGGCTCGCACCGGCCTTCCTTATTCTTCTCTCTCTCTGTCTTCTTCCTCTCGCGACCCTGCTACTGCTCTAGCTTCTCCGCCGCCGCGCCTCATCACCGTCGTCGACTCTGGCCGCTGCATCGACCTAAACTGATTTAGAGAACCCGCGGCAACCTCCGCAGTAGACCTGAAACCGTAAGCTTTCTTTCCTTCATGCCTCAGATCTTCATTAGGGTTTCCAAGCTCTTGCGTGTTCTTCATAGTTCCTCATAGTTCTTCATAGTTCTTCTACTGCCTCCTCTTTCTGATCCAAAAGAGATGTATGTTCATGCAGTAGTTGTTTGGTGCCTCCTTTTGATATTAGCAGACTCCTTTTTCTGGTACAAGAGCTATGTTTAGATCTGATGAACTCATCTGGACTGTATTTTTAGGTCTAGAATTTTTTTCATTTTGAACATCCATTTGATCTGAAATAATATCAACCATTTTGGGAAACTTGTTTGTCCCAATAGTTAGCTAAATCCACTTTCTGAAAGAATCTATAGTCATGGCGGCTTATCGCACCGGCTTTATTTTCCTTATATGTCATTAGCCCTTAGTTAAGCCGCCATTACTTGTTTTTGCATCTTCATCCCTTAACTGTTAATCTCATTGTTAAACTGAACCGGCATGTTGCTTTTTTCAGTTCCTTGCACATCATGCCGTCCAAAACGCCAACCATCTATAATTGGGTTCCCTCAACCATAACTGAGGAACGTTTAAAAGAGTTCTTCATGATAGGATTTCTGCCATCAAAAGCCGTCATGTCTTACCGTGCCCCTGACCTGGAAGAAGAACGACCCAATCCAAAAGATGGCAAAGTGATTGTTTTTACTGACCACATGAACCGTGGCTTCTCACCGCCCGGCTCAAAGTTCTTCAGAGAGGTCCTTCACTTTTTCAAACTCCATCCTCAGGACATCGGGCCCAATTCCATATCTAATATTTGCAACTTCCAAGTGCTCTGTGACGTGTATCTTCAGCAAGAGCCGACCGTAGAGCTGTTTAGAGAATACTTTTATCTGAACCGGCAGAACGAGTGCACCAACGGCCTTATCTTAGAGCTTGGAGGCATCTCAATTCAGCGCCGACAGGGTGCTGTCTTCCCTCTCATAGTCTTACCAAGTCACCCAAAGGACTGGAACCAAACTTGGTTCTACTGTCAGGACATCTCACCAGCAAACGAGAAGCCACTGCCGGGTTACCGCCCCGATCGTCTTGACTCCAAGTTCGCGCTTTCAGATAAACTCATTGTTGCTGAACGCAAGAGATTGATGCCATCCATCAAGAAGATCAATGCTCTGTTAGGGAACGGGTTGACTGGAGTTGATCTGACCCGCTGCTGGATCTCATGGCGGGTTATTCCTTTAAGCCGTCGATAAAAGTTGATGTATGAATATGGTGGAGGCCCGGATGACTCTCTTTGTCATAGCCTGGTTCAACTAACCGAAGAAGACATTGTCTCAATGTCAAACCTTTTGGTGAATGGGAAATATGAATAGTGCAGTATTGTTGGGTTAAATCCCTTCTGTAAGCTTAACCCGGTGCCAGAAGTAAGGATATTCTGATCTCTTTTCCTTTGTATTTTTCCCAGCCGTATTGTTTAGCACTGATCTTTCATCTTGTCTTTGCCTGTCTGCAGGCCAACTCTGACTTTTGGAAAGTGAAATATGACCATGAGGCTGCCAAGAAGGCGAAAGCCGCCGCCATGAATGCCAAGAAAACGACTCGGAAGTCGAAGAAGAAAAAGAAAAGCACTGTTGAACATTTGATGAAGCTAGATGACACGTCTGATTCATAGGTAGCCCTTGATTCCCTTGGCCAATTTTTTAACAATCTTATTGACACTGATCATTACCAGGATGACACTGGGGCCAGTCAGGCCGGGGAAGCAGAGGTAACTATCATTTCCTCCGACTCAGAGCCCTTACCAAGACACAAAGTTCGACGAGTGATCCGTACAGTAAGGTTTTCTAACCCTTTAGCTCACTTGGATCCCAACTTTCATTTGAAAAGGCAGCAACATGAAAGCCGCCGTCAAGCTGGGATTGAAGATGAACCGGCTGTTGTTCTTCAACAAACCCCTCGGAAACGTCCGAATGAGGTTTACTTATTTCTGTCTTTAACTCTGTTTAATGGATCCTTCTCCTTGTATTTCTTTTAATTCTTTTTATCCTTTCAGGAGATGTCTTGCTCTTCTGGCGATTCATCGCAAATGCAATTCCTGGCTTTCAAGACTGCTCCTGGGTAATTAGAAATCCTCCTTTCTTCCGGGTTGTTCAATTGTACCTTTATACTGACAATCCTGCAACCTTTTTTCTTAGTGGTCAAGCTAAATCCAAAAAAGCGAAGGCAGCTAAGCCGGCGGAAGACCCGCCGGTGCTGGCATATGACCCGGCTAGGCTGCCTTCTCCATTAGTTGACGCTCCAGAAGACCCGCCTGTTGACACCGAAGCAAATCCTCCTGAGCCGTCATTTGACGAAACCACTATGAATCCTTCTACAACCGGACCATCAAGCTCAACCAATCCGCCATCTCCGCCTGCACAAGATGTTCAAATTACCGGGAGCCGCTTTATTGAGCCGGGGAACCCAACCGTGCTGGCTCGGTGTACAGAAAAACAGGAGGCGTTGGAGAGGCAAAAACTTCGCTTTGACGTTGCCAACTATGACCGTCTCAATGCCAATGATATTTTGTCCGGCTATCTTAATCATGTACACTCCAGCCGCGATTCTGAGATTGAGATGGTCAAGCAGCTGCAGTTAAAATATGAGGTACGTTTTTCTGGCTTATCTATATTCCTTTAGCCCCCAAGTCTTCAGATTATGAGAGAATCGGAATAACCTGTAGACTTTAAAATATAGGCCGAGACTTTTACCTTTGAATCTTTTCTTGACTTTAATAGAACAAAGCCCCACCTGTAGTCCCCAAGGACTGGCTCATTTTGATCATAAATGAACCGGTACTTTAAATTGTTTTGAGACCGTATTCAAAGCACTTAATACTCTGGCTTAACCTTGATAAACTTGCTGAACTGCATACATTAGCACCCAAGTGCCAAGTATTGTTACTTTGTAAGGTACTTGGGACTTAAATATGTCTGTAGAGTCATAGAAATTTGATTTGGCATACATTAGCCTCCAGTGTCAAGTGGTTTTTGTAAAGTACTTGAGACTTGAATCTTGATTTTTGAACTTTGAAACCAAACTTGACTCATCTGAATGTTTTGCAGAATGCCTTATCTGAATTGAACTCTCAACTGACTGATGCGAAGACCCGGCTAGCTAGCCAGGAGACGGAAATCAAATCTGCTATCTCCAAACTGAAAATAAGTCTCTCTGCAATGGAAAATTTAAAGACCAGCTATGCTACCAAGGAGAAAACTTGGGCAGAGGAAAAAGCGCTTTTGACCCAACGTGCTGAGACGGCCGAAACAGCTGTGAAAGAGATTTCAACAGAGTTGAACGGGTTAAAGGGCCGGGTGTCTCAAATGGTAGCTGCTATCTTTGGTAAGCTGTCTGACTAACTTTTGTGTGCTGCTTGCAAATCCGGAGTCTAATCCTCCAACTGACTTTGCGTGTAAAATTTATGCGGGTCCTCAAAGCAAAAATCTAAGCCATGACCCATTGATTAAACTGAAGGCAGTATATACTTTGGTTGAACAACTGTATATTGGTGCACAGCGGGCTCTGGCCGCCATCTCTCCTGCTAATCAAGGACCCAACCGGCTTAGCGACGTCCTGAAGAAACTGTCCATCCTTCCTGCCAGGTTTCAAGAAGTAAAACACTCCTGCGCGCGAGCCAGAGCTTTGACTACCCTGAGTCGCTCCAAGGCTTGGGTGCCAGACCTAGACCCGGCGGCGTGGCCAGAGGCTATCCCATCGTGAAGGAAGACGGGTCTCCTTTTGATCAGGATGACTTCATGGCTTGCGTGCGTGGAGTCTGGCCTCAAGCAACTACCCTTGGAGATGATACCAATGTTGATAAATACCAGCCGGGTTTTGATAGTGAGAATAAGAAGATGGCCACTCCCTCATACAAGGTAACAAATTTGATCCCACCGGTGAGAGAATATACATTTGCCCCGGAAGTTGACCCGGTCGGCCTGATCGACAATGAAGCCGAATTTGTCGCCGTGAATGGTTTTGATTGGTCAAAACCCAACTTCCAGCCAACAGAAGGTGGTGAACCGGCGAGGGAGGAACAATGATCATCTTCATGGGCTTATAAAGCCTTTTTGACTATGAACAGTAGGGGAAAACCCCACTGCAATTTTTATATAAAGAAACAAAGAATAGGTATCACTGTACAAAAGGAGCCAAAGAACAGGAAAAACTGTACAACTAGAAGCTAAGCTAGGCTAGATAAAAGAAAAGGAGGGCTTGAGGTGATCCCCTAAAAAAGAACTAAAAGAACAAAGAAAGAAAGAAAGAAAGAAACAAAAAACAGAGAAGAGCTATCTTCAAGAGGAAATCAAGATTTCCAGCCAAGAGTTGAAATCATTGGCATACTTATTCTTAATTCTGTGGGATAGCAGCTTCCTTTCCTCAACATAAATGTGCTTCCAACTTTGAAACGAAGGTTGAATGTTCTCGAAAATCTTGTTGTTTCTGACAATCCAAATAGCCCAAGATCCCAAAATGATAATTTCCATGAAGAAGGGTACTCCCAACTTATCCTTTAAATCTTGGAAAGCTTCCAGAAGAGACAGATTTGGAGATCTTTGTGGACATATGAAATCCCAGCAATTCCTTGAAAACTGACATCCCCAAAATAAATGGTGTAGTGTCTCTTCTTGCTGGCAGCTCAACACAGCACAGTTGTATTCCTCCAAAACAAAACTTCTCCTTCTCAGCAAGTTTCTTGTGTTCACTCTATCATGTAGGAGCATCCAGAAGAACATTTTGTGCTTAGGTTGGCATGAAGATTTCCAAACCCAAGAAAAATGAGGTGGAACTTGTTTGACTCCTATGATCACATTGTATGCTTGTGAGGTAGTGAAGGTACTGCTTCCCCAAATGTAACTCCAAGTGTCAGTCATATCTTGAAAATCTGACTGTCTTAGTACATGACATTTGTCCTCTAGTTGGAGAAACTGTTGATGGGCTTGAATAGATAGAGGTAAGTGGAACAAATCTTCAAGGTATTCTATGTTGACCACTTGTTGCACAGTCATATTGGAGTCTTGCACAAATGAGAACAGGTGAGGGTATTCTTGTTGTAATACCACATTGCTCCACAAATCAGTCCAAAAAAGAGTAGTTCTTCCATCTCCTAGGTGGCACCTGGCCATGGCTTTGTATTGATCAATAAATTGAAGTATAGATTTCCACCAGAAAGACCCTACCAAATGTTGTCCTGGAAGTTTATTGTCTTGGTAGTGTGTTTCCCAAATGAGGTTAACCCAAGGAATATCATGTCTGTTGTAGAATTTATGTAGATTTTTCATTAGCATAGCTTTATTCTAAGAAAAAATGTCCATAACTCCCAAACCTCCCTGGTTTTTTGGTCTGCAAACTGTAGTCCAAGCTACAGAAGCAGGTCTATGATTTTCCATGTCAGAGCCTCTCCATAGACAATGTCTTAGGTATTTGATCACTTGAAGTTTGATTGTAACTGGAACATCCAGACAAGCCATGAAAAAAATTGGTAAAGAAGCCAGCACAGACTTTACCAGTAATAATCTTCCAGCACTTATCATGAAAGTGGCCAAGCCTGCCAGCCTTTTGCAATTCTTTGAACCATTGGCATACATTGCTCAACACTGGGTTTAGACAGACCTAAAGGGAGACCCAAATATGTGAATGGGAAAACTCCTCTTTGGCAGTTTAAAGTATTAGTAAAATTCTCCACCCTTTCCTCATTGATGTTAATTGGAACCATGATGGATTTCTGGTAGTTCACCTTAAGCCCAGTGGTTGTGGCAAAGGTATTTAGGAGAGCTTTAAGACAGAAGAGTTCTCTGGCATCAGCTTTCATAACCAGTAAAGTATCATCAGCATATTGTACTATTGGAAAATCAGGGCAAGAATTTATTTGTAGAGGAGTAGTAAGAAGCCCAAGGTCCCTTGCTTTATTTAAGATAGATTGGAGTAAATCTGCACCTAGGACAAATAGAAGTGGTGACAGAGGGTCTCCTTGCCTGACTCCCCTTCTGCAGTAAAATCTCTTGCCAGGAACTCCAGTTAGCATGACAGCCGAAGAAGCAGAGTTAAACAGCATTTGTATCCAAGATATCCATCTCTCCCCAAATCCTTTTGCTCTCAAAATGTCAATTATGGCTTGGTGTTCAATAGTATCGAATGCCTTTTCAAAATCCAACTTGAGAACCAGAAGCTCCTTTCTTGACTTGTAACACTGATGCAAATACTCATAGGACCATCCTAGACAATCTTGAATCACCCTGTCTTTTAAAACCCCATACTGGTTTATGTGGATCAGTTGTAGAATAATTTTTTGTAGCCTGATTGCCAGCAATTTTGTGATGATCTTGAACACACCATTAAGTAAAGAAATAGGTCTGAAGTCATTTGCAGTCATAGGCACCTCTTTTTTTGGAACCAATGTGATGTAAGAAGTGTTGATGCTTTCAAGAGAAATATTACCAACATGAAAAGCATGAATGAGATTCTTGACATCTTGCCCTATGATATCCCAACAAGACTTAATGAATTCATTATTGAAACCATCTGGGCCAGGAGACTTATCATGTGGCAACTCTTTCACAATCTAGTTGATCTCCTCATCAGAGAAAGGTTTTTCTAAATCTTGGAAAATTTCAGGATTGTTTTGCTGACTCAATAAGTTGTGAAGGTCAAAATGCATGGTGTGTCCCTCTGATTTACCAAACCTTTTTTTAAAAGCTTCCCAAAGAATTCCAGCTTTGCCAGCATGGTCTGAGATTTCTACATTGTCCTCATTTCTCAGAATTGCAATTCTATTATGTCTGAAGTTGATTGAGGCTTTTGTGTGGAAGAACTTTGTGTTCTCATCTCCAAACTTAACTCCCTTAATCTTTCATCTTTGTTTCCAGTAAATCTTTTGATTGTTGAGAATGGTCAATAAGTGGTCTTTCAGCATGTTTCTGCAATTCCATTCAAATGTGCTGAGCACTCTGAATTCCTCAAAGAAATCAAGGAGGTAAATGCATTCATTAATTTCAGCAATTTGTTTTCTCATACAGGGCAGGTCCTTGATCCAAAGTTTGATACTCCTTCTGAGGTGCTTCAACTTAGCATTAATGATTTTTGCAGGTTCAGTAAATCCCACAGGAATGTCCCAGGCATTTTTAATAAGATCCTTGAAAGATGAATGCTTTAACCAGCAATTTTCAAACCTGAATACTTTTGATCTAGGGATTGTAGTCCCCACTTTGATCATACAAGGCAGGTGATCAGAGATTGGCCTAGCAAGGGGCAGGGCTGTAGTGTCAAGATAGGAAGTCATCCAAGCAGCAGAGGTGAAGAACCAGTCCAACTTTTCAAGTAGAGGATTCTCTTGCATATTACTCCAACTGTACTGTCTGCCTTTTAATGGTAGTTCAACTAGCCCCAGATTGCTAATAGCTTCATTAAAGAGGAGCATTTGATTGATGTCACCCCCAGGTTTGTTTCTGTCAGAAGGAGATCTGATGAAATTAAAATCACCCATAATAATCCAGTCCTCTTCGGGAGGCATTTCAATATTAGTAAACCAATTAACGAATTCCACTTTGTCAACTTGCTCACAGGGTCCATAAATATTTGTCAAGATCCATGTTTGAGCAGAACTGTTACATGTGAACTTAATAGATAAAGAGAATCTGTTTGAAAACATCAGCTCCCCTTTGAAAAGACCAGCATTCCGAGCAATCAGAATCCCTCCAGAAGCTCCAACTGAGGGAAGAAATTCAAATTTATTAAATCTCCTAGGACAAAACTTATGGATGTATGGTAGATCAAAATGTTCTCTCTTTGTTTCTTGCAAACAAAGGATACCAGCAGCACTCTCTTCAATTGTTTGCTTAATAGCCAGCCATTTATTATCTGAGTTAATACCCCTGATGTTCCAATTTAAAATACTCCAAGATCTGTTGTTATTCATGATTGAAAACTGTAGGTTTTTGAGCAACACTCAAGGTCTAGCCCTTGAGACAGATAACTATATAAGGCCAGGAACTACTAAGAAAAAGACCCCTGGTTAGAAGCTGTGCAGCTGCCCACCAAGTGAGGCCCTCACATGCAGACAGAAAAACATGTATGAGCCAATCCACACAACCAGAGAGCCAGAACCTAACACACATCGAAATGAGGGCAGGCATAGCAGGGGCCTCAATATAGTAGGGAGCATTAAGTGATATCATAAACCAACAGTGACAGATGCCCAAAATAAGGGAATTACATATCCAAAGCAGTACAATCTGACAGACCCATACAAGTACCAGAAACAGAGCAAAAGCTGCAGACACCACAGGTGCACTCCTAGGGCTAAGAGAACTAATCATTAAGAACTATCTCCTTTGTTGTCCTCCTTGGCCTTGGAAACCATGGCCAACTCTTCCTTTTCCATCTCCTTGTTCTCTGGCCTTTTAGCCAACTTCTCCTGGAGCTCCTCATCAGCAACCTTGCAAAAAGATTTGGTGAGGCTTTTAACAATCTTATTCTGAATGATTGGGGGAGCAGCATTGCATGGTAAACAATCCTTTCTAGCACATGAATTTCTTTTGAACCCATTATTCTCCTCCCTAATTCTACCACTTCTTCTTACCTGGGTTTCCACTAAGGGCCCCTTTCCTCTTCTTTTCCTGGAGATGGCCTCACTAGCAGGTAGCAGAATTATGTTGTTTGGGGAGATTCTCTTGAGGGGACTGCTAGCCTCAGAGGAAGAGTGAGCTGCTGGGCTAACTCCATCATTCTCTTTATCTTGACTTGCAGAAATAATGTTTTGGCACACAGGAGCCTGGTTTACAGCACAAGTATCAGGAATTAAGAATGTCATAGTGTCTTCCTCATTACAATTATCAGTCAAAGTGTGCCATAAAGAATACTTGAGCAGCTTCATAGCCCAGTCAAATCTATCAGGTGTAAGTAACAGGTTTAGAATGAAGTTGAACCAACTTACAGGGATTTCAGCTGTCATAGAATTATTTCCCTCTTGGGAAGTTGGAGCAAAATGCTTAATCCACAGATCCAAACCTTCTTCAGAAATTAAGTGATCTCCATTAATAACTGACATAGCATGAGCTTGCACTAGGTTGCAATAGTCAAAGGAAGAAAGTGAGTGAACCTTTTGGGTATTACCTTTAGATGTACCTGGTAGGACAGTATTGTGTTGGCATGCACTCAAGGCCATATCAGAACCATTGACTTGTTCTTGAGCAATGTACAATGTATCCTTCTGATGATAGTTAGTCTGAATGTTTACCAGATTTTCTTTAGATATCTCAGTAGCAGCAGGACCTGTGGTTGCCTGTGTAGTCTCCTGCTGAACTATAACCAAAGGGCCAGACTGCAGCAATGGGATGGGCAGGTGGTCAGCATCTTGAGCAACCTGAGCAGAATCCTCAAGATTAGGTTGAGAAACCTCAGCAGGTGCAAGTGGAGCAGAAGCAGCAGGAACATCCATAGGAATCAAGATCTGCACTGGTTGAACTAACTGCTGAATGTCATTCTCCTGACCAATAGCTTGGACTGGAATGACAAAATCATTCTGCTCCTCCAAGTCAGGTGGGTAGGCCTGCAGCAAATTCTGCAGACCAACACCCAATTGGGGAGCAGCATCTCCAACAGCAACTTGATTAACTTCATCATTGTGGTTTAATCCTCCCAAAACATTGTGTGACAGAATCCCATCTGACAGAGATACTATAGTAGTGATGCTGCTATTGGGCACTACCTCATTTTCATCCACCATAATTTCTTCTTGTTGTACATTCATAGGCTCTTACATAGGTTGAGGGAAAGCCCAATGCCCCTGCTCCTCCCAATCATCCCACTCTTCCTCATTCTCTTGACATTATTGATCTGTGCATGATGAAAACCAGGAAAGTCATTTGCATTAAGGGGAATGAGGTGTGGATCAACTCCAGGAGGTGGGACAGGGTCTTCGTCAGGTGGTCCTCCTCCCAACATTTCCTCCATGAGCACTTCAATTGAACTTGTGAGAGATTCACCCTCAAACATCTCACCCTCAGTCCACCTTAAACTTTTAGGAATTTCAAGCAAGTCAGTAACTCTAGCCTTAACAAGAACCTTCCCTTTCAGAGTATCCTCTTTTTCCCAACTAATGATCTTCGCAAATCTTGCAATTGCTGCAGCAACATCTTCAGTGTTGTAGTTATCAAATGGAATACCCATGATCAACAACCAACACACCCTATTGAAATTGACTCTCCTCCAGTTGCGGCCCTCATTGTGCCTAGAGAAGGAAATAAACACATCCCCAAAAGCATGTGGGCTATCTCTAACCAGCCTATCTCTGTCTCGCACATGCCGGAACTGAACATAAGCCTCCCCAAAAGGGCATGGATGGATGTCTCTGACCCCCACTTGAGCCACAGGGTCATGCTGCAGGAAATCCTCTAGAACCTCTCTGACATTAGGAAATAGTACCTCATCTGGCAGAGGCTGGATAGTAGCAATCGCCCAATCCTCATGGCGGCGAGCTCGACGCAGAAGCACCACCCGAGAAACCCCCGTACGGCCTTCGATGTGCTGAATCTGGAATCCATGTGGGACGAAAGGCTGCGGGGCTATGGGGATGTTCGCCATTGAAGGAGCAGAGCACTGGCGAAGCTCACTTCATGGTGGAGAGCTGTCAGAGGTAGGTGGCGAAGAAGTCGATGGAGCGGCACAAAAGGAGAGAGCAGAGGAATGCAAGGAGTCCGGCACTGGTCTCCGTTGGAAATTAGAGAAATATCCCGTGACCAGCTCTTTGAATGATGTCGCTTGCCTAAATTGGATAACGGGCCCGTGTTGGGTAAACCAAGACTCCACCTCCCCTGGAGCCCAAGCCTCGGCTGGTGGGCTTGGGAAAGGCTCAAACCGAATAAAAGGCCATAGCCCAGTGCTAGTAGAGTGGGGTCGGGGACAAAACCTGGCAATATGGCCAACTTTGCCACACGTAAAACACGTACATGGGTCATTAATGCGATCATGCATGTTATTGACCAGACCATGCAGCGTGGAATCTGGGTCATTAGATTGCCCCGTAATACCTTGAGTAATTTGCAGCATGCTAGAATCACGCCCTCCTTGAATGCTTCCTGAAAGACGTTGGAAAACTGAACGTGTGCCTCGCCCCGGTGACCTGCTCCGGCGATCGCCGGAGGAAACAGCAACCGGTCTACCATTGCGGCCAACCAGAGTCCATTCATCCTCCTCTTCTTTGTAAAATAATTGTTCTTCTCTAATCCAATGCGGTCCACCATTACCCCAAAGGCTGAAAACCATCTCGAAATCTTTTTCAGACACTTTACTACCATTGTAAATTTGGAAACCAACTGACTTAGAAGCAACGGAGAACTTGAAAGATCTATCCTTGAGAAGAGAAACTCAAAAACCTTGGGTATAGCCTCCAAAAGTGGCATGAAGAGCCACACTAACCGTATGAATATCCAATTTGAAAGAAGCACAGCTAAACGAAACCACCAAGATAAACTCTTTTTGCCGAAAGCCTGGTGAGAACACCACCGGATGACCAAACTTGGAACGAACACTTGCCTGAAAATCCTTGCCACGGTTGAAGTTAAGGTTGATTGGTGCCATGGTCCACGACCCGGCTTATAAAGCCTTGTAATAACTTAGTTGTGAAAACACCGTTTGTTCTGCTTATGCCATTGTGCATAAAATACTTTTATGTGACTCTGTGTTTCCTGATGCCAATGTATGCATCATATTTAATGTTTTGTCTCTGCAATGTTTAAACTCTGTTGCCTGTAAATACAAAGAAAAGACTGGCTTGGCGGCTTAGAACCAAAAGGGTTAAAGCACCCAATTTATAGCCAATACATTTTCCACAATAGGAAATAGAGACAGATATAAATAAAGGACAAGGGCTGAAACTAACTCTGTAGTTAACGCAGCAGGCAAGTGCGTATAAATAATAACCATACCTTGTCCCTTTGGATCCTTAGACCGCCGGGTTAAATAACCCAGGTGATGAATTTTGATAATTCAATCTTTATGAGAAACCAATGACTGCTATACCTTGGTAGGTTGCACCTTTTGATCCGTAAGCCGCTGGTGTGAACGACCCGGGCGGCTGTGTTGCCAAATAGTCGAGCCGGTGGGGAAGCCCAGGCAAATTGTTTGTAATATTGAAACAACAAAAAACTAAAAGACAAGCAACAGATAATAAGCATAATTTAATCCTGTATTCAAAAGGTGGGGGTTTCTGATTCGAATACGATTAGTAAACCGGACCAAAGGGGTTAAGCTAAGGTTCGAATACGACCATATAGCCCCCAGTGGCTTTGGCGTTGCACCGATCAAGAGGGTACCGACAGCTATGTTCTCTTTGGTTCGAATATGACGTATGTTTGAACAAGAAGCCCCCAAATGACCTTGAGAGGTTTTTAACGACCCTGATTCGAATACGGTCCAAGTCGGACTCAAGAGGGGTTAAGCTATGATTCGGATACGATCAAGAAGCCCCCAAGTGAGTTTGGCCTTGAGCCGATCAAGAGGGTTACGACAGCTATGTTCTCTTTGGTTTGAATACGACCTATGTTTGAACAGGAAGCCCCCAAGTGACCATGAGATTTGCAGATAGATTCGGATACGATCATAAGCTGGATCAAGAAGGTTAAACTTGATTCAAATATGATCGGCTCCTTAATAGTCATTTGAAAATAAGAAATAACAAAGATGCATAGTCTTTGAAAAGAAAAGAGACCGATGGTCTTACTTTATTGCTTAGCATGGTATACACAATGTTAACGTATGTACATGATGAGAGCCGGTGGCTCAGGTGTAGTATGGCCGAAGTTGAGCAATGTTCCATAGTCGGCGGGTCTCCTCCTCCGACTTACGTGAGTCTTTGTGCTCTCGAACGTCAATGAGGTAATATGACCTGTTGTTCAAGTTCTTACTGACCACAAAGGGTCCTTCCCAAGGTGGGGATAACTTGTGTGCATCTGACAGATCCTAGATGAGCCGGAGCACCAAGTCACCTTCCTGAAAAGTCCTAGACTTAACCCGGCGGCTGTGATAACGGCGCAGGTCCTGTTGATAAATTGCTGATCGGGCCGCTGCTAAGTCTCTTTCTTCATCCAACAAGTCAAGCGCATCATGTCTGGCTTGTTCATTATTAGCTTCAACATAGGCCGCCACACGGGGCGAGTCATGACGGATGTCACTAGGCAACACTGCTTCTGCCCCATAAACCATGAAGAAAGGTGTGTAACCTGTAGACCTATTGGGTGTGATGTTGATACTCCACAACACCGAGGGTAATTCCTCTACCCAACAACCCGGCGTTCGCTGTAACGGGACCATGAGTCGGGGTTTGAACCCTTTCAAAATTTCCTGATTGGCTCTCTCAGCTTGACCATTGGATTGAGGATGAGCTACAGAAGAAACATCAAGCCGGATGTGCTCCCATTGACAAAACTCCTCCATAGCCCCTTGGGACAGATTAGTGCCATTGTCAGTGATAATACTGTGTGGAAAACCAAAACGGAAGATCACCTTTTTCATGAACTGAACCGCCGTGGCCGCATCACACTTACTCACAGGCTCTGCCTCAACCCACTTGGTGAATTTATCAACTGCCACCAAGAGATGTGTCTTTTATCCTTAGACTTTTTGAAAGGTCCCACCATGTCAAGCCCCCAGACCGCAAACGGCCAAGTGATTGGAATCATCCGGAGCTCTTGAGCCGGCACATGTGCTCGTCATGCAAACTTTTGACATCCATCACATCTACTGACCAGATCTTCTGCATCAACGTGAGCCGTCAACCAGTAAAAACCGTGAAGAAACGCCTTGGCCACCAAAGATTTTGACCCGGCGTGATGACCACAATCGCCTTCATGGATCTCACGAAGGATTTCTTGACCTTCTTCGGGGGAAACACGCCGCTGAAACGCTCCGGAAACACTGCGATGATATAACTCTCCATCCAAAATCGTCATTGACTTAGACCGCCAGGTTATCTGTCGAGCCAGGGTCTCATCTGCTGGCAACTCTCCCCGGGTCATGTAAGCCAAGAACGGTACTGTCCAATCTGGGATGACATGAAGAACCGCCGCCAACTGCGCCTCCGGGTCAGGAACAGCTAAATCTTCTTCTGTAGGCAACTTGACAGAGGGGTTATGCAAAACATCCAAAAAGGTGTTAGGTGGCACCGGCTTATGCTGAGACCCCAACCGGTTTAAGGCATCAGCCGCTTCGTTCTTTTGACGGTCAATGTGCTCCACCTGATAACCTTTAAAATGCCCTGCAACGGCATCAACCTCCCGGTGATAAGCCGCCATGAGAAGGTCCTTGGAATCCCACTTGCCAGATACCTGTTGAGCCACTAGATCTGAATCGCCAAGACATCTGACCCGGCTCAAACTCATCTCTTTCGCTACTCGAAGACCATGGAGCAAGGCTTCATACTCTGCTGCGTTGTTAGTTCAAGTAAACATCAACCGTAACACATAACAAAATTTGTCACCTCGTGGAGAAGTTAACACAACTCCAGCCCCCGAGCCTTCCAACTGTCTGGACCCATCAAAATGAATATTCCAATACGTGTTGTCTGGTTTCTCTTCTGGCATCTGCATCTCTGTCCAGTCATTGATGAAATCAACCAGTGCTTGAGATTTGATCGCAGTACATGGCACATACTTCAACCCATGAGATCCAAGCTCAATTGCCCACTTGGCGACTCGCCCAATGGCTTCTCTGTTTTTAATGATGTCTCCTAAAGGAGCAGAACTGACCACAGTGATCGGGTGACCCTGGAAATAATGTTTAAGCTTCCGGCTTGCCATGAATACCCCATATATGAGTTTCTACCAATGCGGATATCGTTGCTTGGATTCAATCAACACCTCGCTGACGTAGTAAACCGGCAGTTGAATCGGATGTTCCTTGCCGGCCTCCTTGCGCTCCACCATAATAGCCACACTAACAGCCCGTGAGTTGGCGGCCACATACAATAACAGCGGTTCTTCTTCAACCGGAGCAGCAAGAACCGGCGGCTCAGCCAGCTGTGTCTTCAGATCCTCAAAAGCAGAGTTCGTAGCATCACTCCAAACAAAAGTATCCGTCTTCTTCATCATCTGATACAGAGGCATTGCCTTCTCCCCTAACCGGCTTATGAACCAGCTCAAAGCAGCAATTTGACCTGCCAGCCGTTGAACGTCATTCATGCCTGTTGGTTTGGCTAGGGATGTAATTGCCTTGATTTTCTCCGGGTTAGCTTCAATGCCTCGGTTAGACACCAAAAAACCCAAGAGCTTGCCGGCTGGGACTCCAAAAACACACTTGGCCGGGTTAAGCATCATTTTGAAGACCCGGAGATTATCAAAAGTCTCTTTCAGATCTGTGACCAAGGTTTCCTCTTTCCTAGATTTTACCACTATATCATCCACATAAGCATGAACATTACACCCAGTTTGATCGTGAAGACAGTTCTGCACACACCGCTGGTAAGTCACCTGGGCACTCTTAAGCCCAAAAGGCATAGAAATATAGTAGAAGGCTCCGAAAGGAGTAATAAAAGATGTCTTCTCCTGATCCTTGACCGCCATCTTAATCTGATGATAACCGGAATAAGCATCCAAGAAACTCAAACGTGCGCAACCCGCCGTAGCATCAACGATTTGATCAATACGGGGGAGAGCAAAAGGATCAGCCGGACAAGCCTTGTTCAGATCGGTGTAATCTACACACATATGCGAGGTGCCATTCTTTTTGAGTACAAGCACCGAGTTAGCTAACCACTCTGGGTGAAAGACCTCCACAATGAACCCGGCCGCCAAGAGCCGGGCTGCCTCTTCTCCAATGGCCTTACGCCTTTCTTCCTTGAACCGTCGGAGAAACTGTCTGACAGGTTTGAACTTTGGATCAATATTAAGAGTGTGCTCAGCGAGTTCCCTCGGGACACCCGGCATGTCTGAAGGTTTCCATGCAAAGATGTCCTGGTTCTCATGGATGAACTCGATGAGCGCGCTTTCCTACTTCGGATCCAAGTTCGCACTGATGTGAACTGCTTGGATGAGTCGTCGGGCACAAAGTCAACCATCTTAGTATCATCAGCTGATTTGAATTTCAACGCCGGCTCATGCTCTGTTGTTGGTTTCTTTAATGACGTCATGTCTGCCGGGTCAACATGATCCTTGTAAAATTTTAACTCCTCTGTTGCACAAACAGATTCAGCATAGGCAGCATCACCTTTTCCACACTCCAAGGCTATCTTCCGGCTCCCATGTACTGTAATGGTGCCTTTATAACCCAGCATCTTGAGCTGCAAATACACGTAACACGGCCGAGCCATGAACTTGGCATAAGCCGGCCGGCCAAACAGAGCATGATATGGGCTCTTGATCTTAACCACCTCAAAGGTTAATTTTTCCGCTCTGGAGTCATACTCATCCCCAAAGGCTACTTCCATATCAATCTTACCAACCGGGTATGCCGACTTACCAGGTACCACACCGTGAAAAACAGTGTTGGGTTGTTTAAGATTTTTATCAGTCAATCCCATCCGGCGGAACGTCTCATAGAGAGGATGTTGATGCTGCTGCCTCCATCCATGAGTACCTTAGTAAACTTGTATCCACCAACCTGAGGTGCCACTACTAAAGCCAAGTGACTCGGATTATCAACCCGAGGCGGGTGATCCTCTCTGCTCCACACAATAGGCTGCTCTAACCAACGTAGATAACGTGGAATTGCCGGCTCAACGGCATTGACAGCCCTCTTGTGAAGTTTCTGGTCCCTCTTACATAAATTGGTGGTAAATACATGATATTGCCCACTACTCAGCTGCTTTGGGTTGCTCTGATAACTGATTGCTGCTGCTGATTACCCTGGTGGGGTTGCTGATTATATCCTCCTTGGTGACCAGGATAACCTTGACCGTGAAAACCTCCACCGCCTGAACCGGCGCCCAGGCCGTGAAACTGCCTCCACCTGAACCACCACATGGGCCATGACCTCCATCAAACGCGTTTGAATTTTTAAACGCCTTCATGATCATACAATCTTTCCACAGGTGGGTGGCTAGCTTCTCCCGGGTGTCGTGCTTTGGACAACGTTCATTTAACAACTGCTCAAGGGTGGGACCTGACCCGCCCGACCGAGGGGGCTGTCTGCCCTTGCGCCATTGATTACCACCCTGTGTATTAGTGTTAGCAACAAACTCATCAGCCTTACATTTGTTACCTCCCTGATTTGCCGGGTTATGCTGGTGACCCTTGCCGTTGCCGTTCTTCTTTCCCTTTGTTGCCTTTTCTTCGTCAGACACCGGGTCCTTGGTAGTATCAGAATCAGCATACTTGACGAGAGCCGCCATCAATGTTCCCATGTCATTACAGTCACGCTTGAGCCGCCCGAGCTTCTACTTCAAAGGTTCAAACGGCATTTTTTCTCCAACATTAAAACTGCTGAGCCGGCATCCATCTTATCAGATGAATGTATTATCTCCTTGACCCGGCGCACCCAATGGGTTGTGGATTCACCATCCTCTTGCTTGCAATTGGTCAGGTCCACAATCGACATAGGCTGCTTACATGTATCCTTAAAGTTCTGGATAAAACAGGCCTTCAACTCCGCCCATGAGCCGATAGAATTGGGTGGCAATCCCTTCAACCAAGTACGAGCTGTTCCATCTAACATCATGGTGAAATACTTGGCCATTGCAGCATCACTGACCTCCAAAAATTCCATAGACATCTCGTAACTCTCAATCCAAGCCCTCGGCTGTAGGTCAGCCGTGTGATTAGGCACTTTACGAGGCCCCTAGAAGTCCTTTGGCAAATGCTCATTGCGTATGGCTGGCACCAAGAAAGGCATGCCTCCAGTTCTTGTGGCCACTCCTGCCTCAACCGAGGTTGCTGGATAAGCCGGAAAGGTTTGATGAGCCGCCTGATCTGCTGCCATTTGAGCTGCTTGTTCCGCCTCTTGACGAATCCTCTCCTGATCCGCCAAGTTAAGGGCTCCAGCCCGCACCGGCTCATGCATGTATGGCCGGTTATGGCGTTGAGCATTGCTTGACATATCTACGGAATCCATATGCCTACTGTAACTCAGGCTCCGGCTTGGGCGAGGAGTTGAATGGATCCTGTCTCGACTGTAGGAGTACGCATCCTGCTGCGCCAGAGCCGTTTGAAGAAGTTCTCTTACCCTCCGTGTTTCAATTGCTGCTGGTGAGTCGCCTTCCATTGGGAGAGCCGCCAAACGAGCCGACGCTGCGATGAGGTTTTCCAAGGGGTTGGAGAAGTGACCCGGCGGTGTTGGCATGTAATGAGGCGGGGCGGTAATGATACGAGGCGGCTCCATGGCCCGCGGCTGAACCGGTGCGCCGGGTGTCGGGATCCGGTTTGCCTCCGGCGGGTTGCTCCCCCCAGCCCCGGGTGTATGGAACAGGTTCCTCGGATCAAGCGTTAGAGGTAGACGTGATTGAGTTTTCTGATGCCTCCTCCTCATGACACTAGTAGAAAAACGATGTTTAGTACCGGTTCGTAAGGACCTTTAGTACCGGTTCTAGAACCGACACTAAAGAGTGGGGACAAAAGGTCCCCCCCCCTTTAGTCCCGGTTCAACACGAACCGGGACCAAAGGCCCACCACGTGGCACGAGGCATGTCGTGGTCTGGGGGACCTTTAGTCCCGGTTGGTAAGGATTTTTTATTTTTATTTTTGAAATAAAGCAAAAACAGCTCGCCTACTGGGCAGGCACGGCTTGCATATGACTAGAAACTCAATCTCTAGTTGGGCCAGGATGCAGGCCCGTACGGCCTAGTAGTCCCCACACGACAGAAGACTTGCAATAGGCCCACAAAGGCCTGCTTAGAGAGGAGCTCGACACGGTAGCTGCGGCGGGGCTTATAAACCGGTGCGAGCTCCTCTCAACTAGCGAGGTGGGACTAAACATTGTGCGCTGCGGGTGGCAGCGCATCACCTTTAGTACCGGTTGGAGCCACCAACCCGTACTAAAGGGGGGGTCTTTAGTACCGGCTGGAGCCACCAACCCGTACTAAAGGCCACCACCTTTAGTACCGGTTGGTGGCTCCAACCGGTACTAAAGACCCCCCCTTTAGTACCGGTTGGAGCCACCAACCCGTACTAAAGGCCGCCACATCTTTAGTACCGGTTCGTGGCAGGAACCGGTACTAAAGGTTCACCACGAACCGGTAATAATGAGCGTCGCCCGCCTAGCCGTTGGAGCCGGTACTAATGGTCACATTAGTGCCGGTTCAATTACAAACCGGGACTAATTAGTTTCACATTAGACCCTTTTTCTACTAGTGTGACCTCGTTTGATGCATTAAGGTCCACCAAGAGCCGGAAATTCTCCGCTTGAAGTTGTTGAGCACGAGCATCCAAAGTCGTTCGCTCTGCTGCCATCCGGGTTTCCTCTGCGGCTAGATCTTCCTTAGCTCGCACCATCTCCTCACGTACACGTGCCACCTTTGCGTCGTGCTGGGCTTTATCCGCCGGCTCTACCACGGCGGTTAATAGAGTTGTCAGTTTATCCATGAGGTCCATTAGAATCTGAGCCGGGGGGCGTGCGGGGTCACCTGACCCGGCTGCAGCTGACCCGGTAGCTGCTGCTGCCGTTGCGGTAGAGTTCTACCCGGGCTGTGTCCCTGCCATGAAGACTCCGACCCAATTCGGCGGCTCAAGGGGGTCCAGAATACTGCTGCCATCGGAACAGCCCCCGAGCATGCTGTCTTGCAGCTGGTACAAAGATTCTGCCTCGCCTGTTGATGATGCAGTGTCAGAGCAGACGGCCGTCTCACTGCCCTCCACAGATCCTTCGGAGTATTCACCGTTGTGGATGCAGCCTACGAAGGCATGCTTCACGACAGATTGAAAACGGGTGGTCCTTGCGCACTGAGCCGTTTCGATGAGGTTGGTGTGGACGTCCGGCTCAGGGCCCGACTCGCCGATCCGACCGATGAAGACGTGAATTCCTCCGAAGGGGACCCGATACCCATACTCGATTGAGCCGGCCTCGGGGCCCTAGCCTTCGTCGTCGATGTAGAGCTTTCCGCGACGACTCTTGGTCATCCGGCCCACAGCGTATCCCTTGAGCCCTTCGAAGTTGCCCTTCAAGAACTCAAATCCACCGTGCGTTGGCCCCACGGTGGGCGCCAACTGTCGTGGAATTATCACGGCAGATGTCCTAGAGCAAGGACTTAGTCGTAGGGCCATCGCACTAGGAAGCTTAAAGGGGTTAATCGGGACAAGGGACACGAGAGAGTTTTTATACTAGTTCGGCCCCTTACGATGAAGGTAAAAGCCTACGTCTAGTTGGGATTGGTATTGCAGGGGTTTCGATCTCCGAGAGGCTCAACTTGCCGGCTTGGTTATCGATGTGTTGTTTCTTGCCCTAAGCCGCCACCGGGTCGTCCCCTTATATACATGGGTTGACGCCTGGTGGCCTACAGAGTCCCGGCCGGCTCATAATCGTGTCTGGCTCGGTGACTTTCTTTACATGTCTTTATTTACAAGTCTTTCCTTACATATGGCGGTTCATAATATCAGGCCTTAAACCGCCTTCAGTCCCTTGGGCCTTCTATAATCTTAATAAACTACAATCTTGAATGTTTACTGGGCTTCTTGCGTAACCCGCCATTGGGGCTGACCCGGCCCCTCCTGGGCGGGTCTCTCCTGATAGTAATATCCCCGACAGAACGTAAGTCTCTTTTTACTCCTTATACCTTATGCCTTCTGATTTGAGTCATCCTACCTTCCTACGGGGTTAAGGAACTAGGCTTTCTCTTCCGTCTATCAGGATCACGAGTTACTACTCCGTAGTCTCTTAGGATTGGTTGATCAGAGTCATATTCCAGTTTTCAAGTACTTCCGGTGTAGTTTGTTTAGTAATATCTCGGAACCTTGAGTGATGATGTTGAGTATGGTACTACCCCATCGTTTGCAGGATGTCTCATTTTGAGCATTTTACTGCCGTTATGCTGCCGGAATTGTCCTAGGAGTTTGAGAGATAGTATTTTCCTTGTACTATATTCTACATCCTTATGATGATGCTGAATCCATCCTTGTTTCCTTGGTTGGCTCTTCAGGATGTCGTCAGTTAACCAAAGTTATGTTGCTCGTAGCCGGAACCACGGAGATGGTAGGGATGAGGATCCTCCCGACCAGTCTTCATTGGCAGAGTTCATGTTAGAGATGGAGAGGAACAAGCGTGAGTCTAACCGCTTGTTAGCACGTATCGAGAAGAACACCGCACCCCAGTGCAAAGAGTCAGCGACCATCTATGATTTCATTGGTTTGAAACCACATACCTTCCATCATTCCATTGAACCACTCGATGCAGATGACTGGCTCCGTAGTATCACACACAAGTTGCGTTCTGCGTGCGTAGCTGAAGGTGACAAGGTCACCTATGCTGCATATCACTTGGAAGGTCCTGCTAGTCTTTGGTGGCAGAACTATGAGGCTATGCTTCCAGCTGGCCAGATACCCACCTAGAGAGATTTCACTGAGGCTTTTCGCGAGCATCACATTCCTCAAGCCCTCATTGACCGCAAGAGAGAAGAGTTCTGTAGTTTCACCCAAGATAAGATGGTTGTTGATGCTTACAGTAGAGAGTTTGAGAACCTTGCCCGCTATGCTACAGAGGAGGTGTCCATAGACGCCAAGAAGCAGGCTAGGTTTCGGAAGGCTCTCAACCCCAAGTTGCGTCGTGATCTCCACTTGCATCATTGCAATACATTCCAGGCTCTTGTGAACAAGGCCATTAACGTAGAGATAGCTCAGCTCACTTACGAGGAGTCTCGTAAGCACACCCGTGATTTGGGTTCTTCCTCCGCTTCTAGCTCTCAGAAGCACCGGATTTGGGTTTCGAACTCCGCTCTTCCACCCGGATATTCACCGAGGCCCTCTTATGTGGCGCCTCACCCAGTTCAGCAGTATGTTCCACCCAGGCCTATTGGTAGACCGCTTGTCAATGCGGGTCCACGTCCTACCCCAGGGACTTGTTTCACATGCGGAGAGCCAGGACACTATGCCCGTGACTGCTCTCAAACCAACTATGCTCCACCCCCGCGCGAGAAGTCTGTTGGCCATGGTAAGCCATCACGCAAGGTGATTAGTGTCAAGTCAGCTCCCACTGAACGTGGATGTGTGCATCATGTCTCAGCTAAAGACGCTCATGATGATCTGGATGTTGTTCTTGGTACACTCCTTGTCAACTGTCATCCAGCTTTGCTTCTGTCCGATACCGGGCATCTCACTCCTTCATCTCTGAAGGCTATGCTCGTTTGCACGACATGTCATTTTGTGATATGCCAACTCCACTTGAAATCCAAACTCCAGGGTCTAGATGGAAAACTACCAGAATAAGCCATGGTAATGAAATCCTTGTTGACAGACTTGTATTCCTTGCATCACTTGTAGCCCTCAAGTCTTCAGATATTAACATCATCTTGGGTATGGACTGGATGACAGCTCATCATGCCAAGATTGATTGTTTCACCAGGTCTGTTCAACTTACACACCCATCTGGCAAGATAGTCACTGTCTCCACCAGAGTTGCAAAGCGTCAACTCTATTCTCTTAATGCCAGCCCTCTTCCAGACCTTGAGGATATCCCGGTAGTCCTTGACTTTCCGGATGTCTTTCCAGAGGAACTGCCAGGTATTCCACCTGACAGAGATGTAGAGTTTGTCATAGATCTTATCCCAGGAACCGCCCCAATCTCTAGGAGAACTTACAAGATGGCACCCTTAGAACTAGCTGAGCTTAAGAAACAACTCGATGAATCCTTGCAAAAGGGTTTCATCCGTCCTAGTTCTTCTCCCTGGGCTTGCCCCGTCCTCTTCGTCAAGAAGAAGGATGGTACGGACCGGATGGTTGTAGATTATCGTCCCGTTAATTTGGTCACAATAAAGAACAAGTATCCGCTCCCCAGGATCAACGATCTGTATGATCAGCTCGCTGGATCCTCAGTCTTTTCCAAGATGGATTTGAGGTTAGGCTACCACCAAATCAAGATCAGAAATTGGGACATTCCTAAGACGGCTTTCGTCACTCGTTATGGCCAGTATGAGTACACCGTCATGTCCTTTGGTCTAACCAATGCTCCAGCTACTTTCTCCCACTTGATGAACTCAATCTTCACGGAGTACTTAGATAAGTTCGTCATGGTTTACCTCGATGATATCCTTCTTTACTCGAAGAATGAGGAAGAGCATGCCGAACATCTTAGACTTGTGTTAGAAAAACTCAGAGAGCACCGCCTTTATGCCAAGTTCTCCAAGTGCGAATTTTGGTTGCCAGAAGTGACCTATCTCGGCCACGTGATATCTGGCAAGGGCATTGCCGTCAATACCGAGAGAGTTCAGGCCATTCTTGATTGGACTCCACCTGAAATAGTTAAGCAAGTTAGGAGTTTCCTTGGCCTAGCCAGTTACTGTCGACGCTTTGTTGAAAACTTCTCCAAAGTGGCCAAACCTCTCACGGAACTTCTCAAGAAAGATAAAAAGTTTGAGTGGTCCCCACAGTGTGAGTACAGTTTTCAGGAACTGAAAAGACGCCTGACTTCCGCTCCCATACTTGTGCCACCGGATTTCACTAAAGACTTTGTTATCTACTGCGATGCCTCACAACAGGGACTAGGTTGCATTCTTATGCAAGATCTCCATGTGATTGCCTATGCATCTCGACAGTTGCATCACATGAGGAGAATTATCCTACACATGATCTAGAGCTTGCAGCCATAGTCTATGCACTTAAGACATGGCGACATTACCTTCTTGGTAAACGTTGCGAGATTTACACCGACCACCAGAGTCTCAAGTATATCTTCACCCAACCAGATTTGAACCTTTGGCAAAGACATTGGTTGGAGTTGATCTCAGATTATGACTTAGGGATTACCTACACCCCAGGCAAGGGAAATGTCATGGTTGATGCGCTGAGTCGTAAGACCTATTGCAACAATCTCATGTTGCAGCAGGGCCAACCACTCCTCCATGAGGAATTATGTAAGCTCAACCTTCACATTGCTCCTCACGGATTCCTTTCTACCTTGGTGGCTAAACCTACTCTTGTGGATCAGATCATCTCTGCTCAGAAGCAGGATACGGGAATTTCCCGGATCAAGAGAAACATTGACAAGGGAGTTGGTGGCAGTTTCTCTATGGATGATCGAGGTGTTGTTTTCTTTGAGAATCGCTTGGTGGTTCCCAAGAATCAACATCTGCGACAACTGATTCTTAAGGAGGCTCATGAATCTCCTCTCACGATTCATCCCGGTAGTACTAAGATGTATCAGGACCTGCGCCAGAGGTTCTAGGGGACTAGGATGAAGAGAGAAATCGCTGAGTTCATTGCTAACTATGACGTTTGTCATCGCGTTAAGGCAGAACATCAAAGACCTGCTAGCACCCTTCAGCCTTTAGCTATTCCTGAGTGGAAATGGGATAAAGTTGGTATGGACTTCATCACCGGCTTTCCCAGGACCAAGACAGGGAATAATGCTATCTTCGTAGTCATTGATCGTCTTTCCAAAGTGGCTCACTTCCTACCTGTTCGAGAGAGTATCACTGCTAGTCAGCTCGCTGACTTATATATTTCTCGAATAGTGTCACTTCATGGTGTTCCACTAGAGATCAATTCAGACTGTGGTATTCTTTTCACTTCTCATTTCTGGGAGAGTTTCCAAACTGCCATGGGGACCCATCTTTCCTTTAGTACCGCTTTCCACCCTCTGTCAAGTGGTCAGGTGGAATGGGTCAATCAAATTCTCGAAGACATGCTTAGAGCTTGCGTTATCTCATTCGGTATGGATTGGGAAAAGTGCCTTCCTTTCACCGAGTTTGCTTATAACAATAGCTACCAATCCAGCCTCAAGAAAGCTCCTTTTGAGATTCTGTATAGACGAAGATGTCGAACACCTTTGAACTGGTCAGAAACCGGTGAAAGACAATTCTTTGGACCGGATATGATCCAGGAGGCAGAAGAACAAGTTCGCATCATTCGTGAGAATTTGAAAACAGCCCAATCTCGTCAAAAGAGCTAGTATGACCGCCGTCATAAGGAAGTGGCTTATGAAGTTGGCGATAAGGCTTACCTTCAGGTTACTCCTTTCAAGGGTATCCATCATTTCGGTATCAAGGGCAAGTTGGCTCCTCGTTACATTGGTCCTTTTCGCATTCTCTCTAAACGAGGAGAGGTTGCCTACCAGTTGGAACTACCCCCACATCTTTCCCGAGTACATGATGTCTTCCACGTCTCTCAACTCAGGTGTTGCTTCTCGGATCCCAGCCGCAGAGTGGACCCTGAAACGCTTGATCTCCAAGATAACCTCACATATTGAGAGTACCCTATTTGCATCCTTGATCAAGCAGAGCGTGTCACTCGACGTCATAACAACAAGTTTCTCAAGGTTCAGTGGTCTCATCATTCCGAGAGAGAAGCTACCTGGGAGCGAGAAGATCGTCTTCGACTTGAGTACCCCACTTTCTTTCCGTCGACTCCTGAATCTCGGGATGAGATTCTTTCGAGTGGGGGAGAGTTGTTACATCCCTAGTTCTGGTGTGACCTAGACTAGCTAGTCATGTGTGCATCATGTTTAAATTTCATTGAAATTTGAATTGGGGATTTGTGAAACCCTCAAAATCATTTCTGGAAATAACCCAGATAAAAATTGCTCCAAAAAGGTCCAAGAAAATGTTCATGTTGCTCTCTGAAAATATTGATCAGAGGTAAAATTCAAACAAATATTTTCAGGAGCTCATAAATATTTATTTCGGCCATTTGGAATTAATGCAATACTTATTTGCATTGGATATATATATGTTATATATTTTATATATGTCCAAAAATTCTGAATTTTGGTGAGGGGCTTTGGATTAATCCCTTAGGTCCCTGTAAAAAATCGTCAGAAGAAAATAAAATGATTTAGTTTTATTATTAAGTCAAAACAAATGTCACAAAAGTAGAAAATAAACAAAAAGGGGAAAACCCTTACCTGGACTTACCTGGGCCACTTGCTGGCCTGGATCTGTGCCGGCCCAGCCGACTAGCCAGCGCCAGTCGTCCCCCTCCTTGCGCTAGAGGGACAGGGCGCGTGGTCGCCGCACGCTGCGCGCATGCGCGCCACGCAGCTGCCTGCCTGCCCTCTCCCCTCTTCGACCTGGCCTCGCCAGAAGCGCCCAGCTCCCCCCCCCCCCCCGGCCTCACTCCCTCTCTCCTGCGCCTCTCCCCTCCTCTCTCTCGCTCTCTCCCGTGACGCTCGAACGCACCGGAAAGCGCCGCCGCACGCCGACGCGGCCACAGCCTCCCTCTCGCCTCACCGTCGTGCCCACGCGCCCCGCCGGTGTGGGCTACGCCTCCTCGTCGAGACGCATGGCGCCGGACGCCCTGGAACGCCGCCATCGCCATCGTCTTCCTCCTCGGGCTCCGCCGTTGTTCCGGCCGCACCAGTGCTTCCGCCGAGCCGCTGAGCACGGCCGTCGAATTGCTATGAGCTCTATTCTGTTTCCCCCTTTTCCTCAAGCTCGATTGCCTCGCCTAGGTAGCTCTACCACCACGGCCGTAGCTCCCCGCCGCCATCCATGTCGCCGTCGTCGCGCTAGCCGTCGCAGCTCGCCCCCGAGCACCTCACCGTGCTCCTGGTGCCACGAGGGTGCCGCAGAGCCTCTCGGGTGGCCTCCCCGTGCCCCGCAGCCCGCTCCCGCTCGTAGTCGTGATGCGGCCGCCGCGCCGAGCTCCGCTCCGGCGAGCTCCGACCGTCCCCGCCTCTCCCACTTGCTCCAGATGACGCGGACGAGCGCTGGCTCCTCGCCCGTGGTCTCCGCCGCCCAAATGGTCGCCGGAGCGACGATCCCGAGCCCCTCCGCCGCGTTCTGCCTCGCCGGCGGCTAAACGCCGGCGGGATTGACCGGGTCTAACCCCCCGTTGACCCAGCTTTGACCCCTGTGGTTCAATGACATGTGGGGCCCAGCCCTGCTAATTTTTAGTTTAGGATTAGTTTAACAACTAATTAACTCGGTTAGCTAACCGTGTCACTGACGTGTGAACCCCACACGTCAGGTTTGACCTGGTCAGCCGCGGTTGACTCGCTGACATCATGCCACTGTCATGCTGACGCAGTTATTCATTTTTTGGTATTAAAATAAATCAGGAAAATCCAGAAAATTAGCTAAACTTCAAAAATTCATAGAAATTCAACCGTAGCTCAGATTGAAATAAGTTATATATGAAAAATGATCAGAAAAATTCAATCTATCCATCTGTACCATTTTCATGCATGACAACCCAACCTATACATGTTGTATATATGAAAACACACTTATGGTATTTAAAGGGACTTAAATTAGAGTTGCATTTGAATCTTAGGTTCAAATGGACCTCTTCCAAGTTGAATGCTAAATGCATTAGCTCAAAACACATCACATATTCATGCATCATATTGTTGCATATGCTTGTGTTTGATTGTCGACACCGTTCCTTCTCGATAGGTCCTGCTCCAGAGACCGATCCAGAGTACCTGTTAGAGGAGCAGTGCCCCTCTGTTGATCTACTAGGCAAGCAAACCCCCTTGTTCATTTCGACACAATCCTACTCTCTCGCTCCTGCTCTCATTTATTGCATTAGGACAACAACGATTCAACTACTACTTTATGCGGCGGTAGTTGAACCCATTCCTCTGCATGACCTGTCATTGCCACAGTAAATAGTTAAAACCCACTAGCATGTGTAGGAATTGATTGAGCCATGTTGTGTTCCTATAATGCCATGCCTGCTATTGCTTAGAGTTGTGTCAGGTCTGATTCATCGGGAATGAATTGGAGTGTTACGATATGTTCTGGTGCTGAGAGTTAAGCGTGTGAACAGGATTTGGTAAAGGTAGCGGTGAGAGGCCATGTAGGAGTACATGGTGGGTTGTCTCATTGGGACCGTCCTTAAGAACTAGCTTCTGTCTAAGTTGTCCAATGACTAGCTACTACCACACATTGGGCTCCGGGCGCTCCAAGCTCTCTCGACTTATTAACCACCTTGATCTCTGTCCAGGAGTTGCAAATAGTTTCTGGTGTTTGTAGGTAGTGCTATTTTTCTACCGAGTGGCACCCGGCAGGGTGGACTTGGGACTAACTAGGCACTGTGGCCCGGTGTACCGAGTGGCACCCGGATGGTGGGCTCGGGAACCCTTTACACATCGTTTGGGGCCGTGAGCGAAACCCCGGTCGGATCTCCTTGCGGATGGAACCCGAATAGGCGATAAACCTGGTCTAGAGTCTTGTGTGGTTAGTCAGGTCGTGGCCGACACCCATGCCAGGCTTCCGCTTGAAGGTTGCCGAGATACACTATCATATACATGAGCCAAAAGGCGCAAACGGTCCCGGGCTAGGTAAGGCGACACCCGTGGGAATACCGTGCGTGAGGTGATACGTCTCCAACGTATCTATAATTTTTGATTGCTCCATGCTATGTTATCTACTGTTTTGGGCAATATTGGGCTTTATTATCCACTTTTATATTATTTTTGGGACTAACCTATTAACTAGAGGCCCAGCCCAGAATTGCTGTTTTTTGCCTATTTCAGTGTTTCGAAGAAAAGGAATATCAAACGGAGTCGAAATAGAACGAAATCAACTAGAGAAGTTATTTTTGGAAGGAAAGCTACCGGATGGACTTGGACCCCACGCCAGGAGCCAAGGGAGGTGCTCACGAGGGTGGGGGCGCCCCCCTAGGGTGCACCCCCTGCCTCGTGGGGCCCCAAGCTCCACCGACGTACTTCCTGCACCCATATATACCTATGTATCCTAAAACTTCCAGAACAAACAATAGATCGGGAGTTCCGCCGCCAGAAGCCTCCGTAGCCGCCGAAAGCCAATCTAGACCCGTTCCGGCACCCTGCCGGAGGGGGCAATCCCTCTCCGGTGGCCATCTTCATCATCCCGGTGCTCTCCATGACGAGGAGGGAGTAGTTCTCCCTCGGGGCTGAGGGTATGTACCAGTAGCTATGTGTTTGATCTCTCTCTCTCTCTCTCGTGTTCTTGAGGTGATACGATCTTGATGTATCGCGAGCTTTGCTATTATATTTCGATCCTATGATGTTTTATCCCCCCCCCCTCTACTCTCTTGTAATGGATTGAGTTTTCCCTTTGAAGTTATCTTATTGGATTGAGTCTTTAAAGATTTGAGAACACTTGATGTATGTCTTGCCGTGCGTATCTGTGGTGACAATGGGATACCACGTGATTCACTTGATGTATGTTTTGGTGATCAACTTGCGGGTTCCGCCCATGAACCTATGCATAGGGGTTGGCACACATTTTCGTTGTGATTCTCCGGTAGAAACTTTGGGGCACTCTTTGAAGTACTTTGTGTTGGTTGAATAGATGAATCTGAGATTGTGTGATGCATATCGTATAATCATGCCCACGGATACTTGAGGTGACATTGGAGTATCTAGGTGACATTAGGGTTTTGGTTGATTTGTGTCTTAAGGTGTTATTCCAGTACGAACTCTAGGGATGTTTGTGACACCTATAGGAATAGCCCAACGGATTGATTGGAAAGAATAACTTTGAGGTGGTTTCGTACCCTACCATAATCTCTTCGTTTGTTCTCCGCTATTAGTGACTTTGGAGTGACTCTTTGTTGCATGTTGAGGGATAGTTATTTGATCCAATTATGTTATTATTGTTGAGGGAACTTACACTAGTGAAAGTATGAACCCTAGGCCTTGTTTCAACGCATTGCAATACCGTTTACACTCACTTTTATCATTAGTTACCTTGCTGTTTTTATATTTTCAGATTACAAAAACCTATATCTACTATCCATATACCACTTGTATCACCATCTCTTCGCCGAACTAGTGCACATATACAATTTACCATTGTATTGGGTGTGTTGGGGACACAAGAGACTCTTTGTTATTTGGTTGCAGGGTTGCTTGAGAGAGACCATCTTCATCCTACGCCTCCCACGGATTGATAAACCTTAGGTCATCCACTTGAGGGAAATTTGCTACGGTCCTACAAACCTCTGCACTTGGAGGCCCAACAACGTCTACAAGAAGAAGGTTGTGTAGTAGACATCAAGCTCTTTTCTGGCGCCGTTGCCGGGGAGGTGAGTGCTTGAAGGTATATCTTTAGATCTTGCAATCGAGTCTTTTAGTTTCTTGTTTTATCACTAGTTTAGTTTATAAAAGAAAATTACAAAAAAAATGGAATTAAGTTTGTCTCTTACGCTTCACCTTTTTAATATCTTTCGTGAGTATGATGGAAAGGATAATTGTGCCCAAGTGCTAGAAGAAGAAATCTATAAAATGTTTGGCACTAAATATTTGAATGATGAGCATGATTGCAATGTTGTTAGTATGAATTCCTTGAATATCCATGATGCTAATGATATGCATAGCCACAAGCTTGTGGAAGCTATGTTTGATGAAGATGGTATTTTTTGTCCCCCAAGTTTTGATGAGAAAATTTATTATGATGAAAGGATGCCTCCTAGTTATGATGATTATATTGATGAAAGTAGATTTGGAGAGGTCATGACTTTATTTTGTGATGAATCCACTATTTCGGAAGAGGTTCCAATTGATTATGAGAATAAAGTTGCTGTCTATGATGATTATTGTGATGACTTGTATGCCATAAAGAATAATGATATACATGAAACTTGTCATCATGATTTTAGTTTTCAATTGGATTATGCCTCACATGATAATTATTTTGTTGAGCTTGCTCTCACTACTATTCATGAGAAGAAATTTGCTTATGTGGAGAGTAATAAAATTTCTATGCTTGTAGATCATGAAAAGAATGCTTTAGGTGCTGGTTATATTGTTGAATTCATTCATGATGCTACTGAAAATTATTATGAGGGAGGAATATATGCTTGTAGGAATTGCAATAATATCAAGTTTCCTATCTATGTGCTTAAAGTTTTAAAGTTATGCTTGTTCTGCCTTCCTATGCTAGTTGATTATTGTTCCCATAAGTTGTTTGCTCACAAAATCCCTATGCATAGGTAGTGGGTTAGACTTAAATGTGTTAGTCATCTTATTCATGATGCTCTCTTTATGTTTCAATTCCTATCTTTTATGTGAGCATCATTGAAATCATCGTGCCTAGCTAGGGGCGTTAAACGATAGCGCTTGTTGGGAGGCAACCCAATTTTATTTTTGTTCCTGTTTATTAATAAATAATTCATATAGACTCTGTTTATATGTGGTTTCATGCTTTTAATTAGTGTTTGTGCCAAGTAGAACCTTTGGGAAGACTTGGGGAAAGTCTTGTTGATCATGCTGTAAAAAAACAGAAACTTTAGCGCTCACGAGAATTGCTGCCATTTTTATTTGGAGAGTACTATTTAGTTAATGATTTTTCAGATTATTAATAGATAAATTCCTCAGGTCCATAAATTTATTTGAGAATTTTATGAGTTCCAGAAGTATACGTTTGATCCAGATTACTACAGACTGTTCTGTTTTTGACATATTCTGTTTTCCATGTGTTGTTTGCTTATTTTGATCAATCTATGGCTAGTAAAATAGTTTATAAACCATAGAGAAGTTGGAATACAGTAGATATTACACCAATATGAATTTAGAATGAGTTCACAACAGTACCTAAGTGGTGATTTATTTTCTTATACTAACGGAGCTCACGAGTTTTCTGTTAAGTTTTGTGTTGTGAAGTTTTCAAGTTTTGGGTAAGGATTCGATGGACTATGGAATAAGGAGTGGCAAGAGCATAATCTTGGGGATTCCCGAGGCACCCCAAGGTAATATTCAAGGATAGCCAAGAGCCTAAGCTTGGGGATGCCCTGGAAGGCATCCCCTCTTTCGTCTTCGTTCATCGGTAACTTTACTTGGAGCCATATTTTTATTTACCACATGATATGTGTTTTGCTTGGAGCGTCAATTTATTTTGTTAGGATTTTCTTGCTGTTATTTATAACAATGTTTTGCATCTTTTATTTTGATAAAAGTGGCATTGATAGCCTTTACTATGCATATGTTACAAGTATACATGTTGCTGTTTGAAAACAGAAAGTTTACCGCTGTTGCAATAATTCCCTAGAAAAGTCAAAATGCGATAAAATGTTGAAACCTTTGGCATATTAAGCTCTGATAAATTTACTACAGCGGGAATTTTCTTTCATAATTTTTGGAGCTAGGGAAATATGGATGTTGCAGCATTCTTTACAGACTATCCTGTTTAGGCAGATTGCTGTTATGTTTGCATTGTTTGCATATGGTTGCTTCTTTAATGATTCTATTTGAGGATAGGAATATTAAATATGCAGAGGCATTTAGTATGCAATTTTGAATAATAATTTTAGTGATTTGCTACAGTAGAGTATGATAAGGTTTTTGCAATGGTTTATACTAACTTATCTCACGAGTCCTTGTTGAGTTTTGTGTGGAAGAAGCTTTTGAGATTTAGGGAGACCGTGATATGAGAGGAATTAAGGAGACACAGAAGCTCAAGCTTGGGGATGCCCAAGGCATCCCAAGATAATATTTTAATAAGTCTCAAGAATCTAAGCTTGGGGATGCCCCGGTTGGCATCCCACCTTTCTTCTTCAACAATTATCGGTTAGTATCGGTTGATCCTTAGTTTTTGCTTCTTCACATGATGTTTGCTATTCTTAGATGCCATTTTATTTTGCTTTGCTTGCTGTTTGAATAAAATACCAAGATCTGAAATTATTAAATGTTAGAGAGTCTTCACATAGTTGCATAATTATTCGACTACTCATTGATCTTCACTTATATCTTTCGGAGTAGTTTGTCGTTTGCTCTAGTGCTTCACTTATATCTTTTTAGAGCACGGTGGTGGTATTATAGAAATTAATGAACTCTCATGATTCACTTATATCATTTTGAGAGTATTTAGAACAGCATGGTAATTTGCTTTGGTTATGAATTTAGTCCTAATATGATGGGCATCCAAGAGGGATATAATAAAAACTTTCATATAGAGTGCATTGAATACTATGAGAAGTTTGATACTTGATGATTGTTTTGAGATATGAAGATGGTGATATTAGAGTCATGCTAGTTTAGTAGTTGTGAATTTGAGAAATACTTGTGTTGAAGTTTGTGATTCCCGTAGCATGCACGTATGGTGAACCGTTATGTGATGAAGTCGGATCATGATTTATTTATTGATTGCCTTCCTTATGAGTGGCGGTCGGGGACGAGCGATGGTCTTTTCCTACCAATCTATCCCCCTAGGAGCATGCGCGTAGTACTTTGTTTCGATAACTAATAGATTTTTGCAATAAGTATGTGAGTTCTTTATGACTAATGTTGAGTCCATGGATCATATGCACTCTCACCCTTCCACCATTGCTAGCCTCTCTAGTACCGCGCAACTTTCGCCGGTACCATAAACCCACCATATACCTTCCTCAAAACAGCCACCATACCTACCTATTATGGCATTTCCATAGCCATTCCGAGATATATTGCCATGCAACTTTCCACCGTTCCGTTATTATGACACGCTTCATCATTGTCATATTGCTTTGCATGATCATGTAGTTGACATCGTATTTGTGGCAAAGCCACCGTTCATAATTCTTCCATACATGTCACTCATGAGTCATTGCACATCCCGGTACACCGCCGGAGGCATTCATATAGAGTCATATTTTGTTCTAAGAATCGAGTTGTAATTCTTGAGTTGTAAGTAAATAAAAGTGTGATGATCATCATTATTAGAGCATTGTCCCAGTTAGGAAAGGATGATGGAGACTATTATTCCCCCACAAGTTGGGATGAGACTCCGGACGAAAATAAATAAATAAAAGAGGCCAAAGAAGCCCAAATAAAAAAGAGAAAAGATGCCATAAAAAAGAGAAAAGGCCCAAATAAAAAAATAAAAAAAATGAGAGAAAAAAAGAGAAGGGACAATGCTACTATCCTTTTACCACACTTGTGCTTCAAAGTAGCACCATGATCTTCATGATAGAGAGTCTCCTATGTTGTCACTTTCATATACTAGTGGGAATCTTTCATTATAGAACTTGGCTTGTATATTCCAATGATGGGCTTCCTCAAAATGCCCTAGCTCTTCGTGAGCAAGCGAGTTGGATGCACACCCACTTAGTTCCTTTTGTTGAGCTTTCATACACTTATAGCTCTAGTGCATCCGTTGCATGGCAATCCCTACTCACTCACATTAATATATATTAATGGGCATCTCCATAGCCCGTTGATACGCCTAGTTGATGTGAGACTATCTTCTCCTTTTTGTCTTCTCCACAACCACCATTCTATTCCACCTATAGTGCTAAGTCCATGGCTCACACTCATGTATTGCGTGAAGATTGAAAAGGTTTGAGAACATCAAAAGTATGAAACAATTGCTTGGCTTGTCATCGGGGTTGTGCATGATTTAAATATTTTGTGTGGTCAAGATGGAGCATAGCCAGACTATATGATTTTGTAGGGATAGCTTTCTTTGGCCATGTTATTTTGAGAAGACATAATTTCTTAGTTAGTATGCTTGAAGTATTATCATTTTTATGTCAATATGAACTTTTATCTTGAATCTTTCGAATCTGAATATTCATGCCACAACTAAGAAGAATTACATTGAAATTATGCCAACTAGCATTCCACATCAAAAAATCTTTCTTTTATCATTTACCTACTCAAGGGCGAGCAGGAATTAAGCTTGGGGATGCTTGATACGTCTCCAACGTATCTATAATTTTTTATTGCTCCATGCTATGTTATCTACTATTTTGGGCAATATTGGGCTTTATTATCCACTTTTATATTATTTTTGGGACTAACCTATTAACTGGAGGCGCAGCCCAGAATTGTTGTTTTTTGCCTATTTCAGTGTTTCGAAGAAAAGGAATATCAAACAGAGTCGAAACGGAACGAAATCAACTGGAGAAGTTATTTTTGGAAGGAAAGCTACCGAATGGACTTGGACCCCACGCCAGGAGCCAAGGGAGGTGCTCACGAGGGTGGGGGCGCCCCCCTGCCTCGTGGGGCCCCCGAAGCTCCACCGACGTACTTCCTGCACCCATATATACCTATGTATCCTAAAACTTCCAAAACAGACAATAGATCGGGAGTTCCGCCGCTAGAAGCCTCCGTAGCCGCCGAAAGCCAATCTAGACCCGTTCCGGCACCCTGTCGGAGGGGGCAATCCCTCTCCGGTGACCATCTTCATCATCCCGGTGCTCTCCATGACGAGGAGGGAGTAGTTCTCCCTCGGGGCTGAGGGTATGTACCAGTAGCTATGTGTTTGATCTCTCTCTCTCGTGTTCTTGAGGTGATACGATCTTAATGTATCGCGAGCTTTGCTATTATATTTGGATCCTATGATGTTTTCTCCCCCCTCTACTCTCTTGTAATGGATTGAGTTTTCCCTTTGAAGTTATCTTATTGGATTGAGTCTTTAAAGATTTGAGAACACTTGATGTATGTCTTGCCGTCTGTATCTGTGGTGACAATGGGATACCACGTGATTCACTTGATGTACGTTTTGGTGATCAACTTGCGGGTTCCGCCCATGAACCTATGCATAGGGGTTGGCACACATTTTCGTCGTGATTCTCCGGTAGAAACTTTGGGGCACTCTTTGAAATACTTTGTGTTGGTTGAATAGATGAATCTGAGATTGTGTGATGCATATCGTATAATCATGCCCACGGATACTTGAGGTGACATTGGAGTATCTAGGTGACATTAGGGTTTTGGTTGATTTGTGTCTTAAGGTGTTATTCTAGTATGAACTCTAGGGCTGTTTGTGAAACCTATAGGAATAGCCCAACGAATTGATTGGAAAGAATAACTTTGAGGTGGTTTCGTACCCTACCATAATCTCTTTGTTTGTTCTCCGCTATTAGTGACTTTGGAGTGACTCTTTGTTGCATGTTGAGGGATAGTTATTTGATCCAATTATGTTATTATTGTTGAGGGAACTTACACTAGTGAAAGTATGAACCCTAGGCCTTGTTTCAACGCATTGCAATACCGTTTACGCTCACTTTTATCATTAGTTACCTTGTTGTTTTTATATTTTCAGATTACAAAAACCTATATCTACTATCCATATACCACTTGTATCACCATCTCTTCGCCGAACTAGTCCACCTATACAATTTACCATTGTATTGGGTGTGTTGGGGACACAAGAGACTCTTTGTTATTTGGTTGCAGGGTTGCTTGAGAGAGACCATCTTCATCCTACGCCTCCCATGGATTGATAAACCTTAGGTCATCCACTTGAGGGAAATTTGCTACTGTCCTACAAACCTCTGCACTTGGAGGCCCAACAACGTCTACAAGAAGAAGGTTGTGTAGTAGACATCATGAGGCCGCAAAGTGATATGACGTGTTACATGCTAGATCGGTGTGACTTAGAATCGGGGACCTGACATTCGAGGTGCGGCTCTTCAAGCCTTCCGCGGCCCCTCCGGTCGCGGAGCCAACACTGCCCCAAGAGGAGCTTCCCCCGCCACCAGCCTCAGGAGCCCCTGCCTATGGCCCGACCTCAGGAGCGCGTCTGCTCCTCGTGCTCGAGCCTCAGGAGGGGTGTTGGACCGAAGAGTTCAGGGCATACCTCGGGCAAGGAACACTGCCGGAGAAGGAGGAAGACGCGGAGCGCATGGCCCAGCAGGCTATGGTGTGCTGCATCCAAGATGGTGAGCTATACAGAAAGCGACCAAATGATGTTTCCTTACGATGCATCTCCAGGAAGCAGGGGTGCGAGCTGCTAGCTAACATACACGACGAAGATTGCGGGCATCACTCATCGTCGTGAACCCTAGTGGGCAAGGCGTTCTGCGGCGGATTCTACTGGCCCACGACACTCAATGACGCAACCGAGCTGGTGAGATCCTACGAGGCCTGCCAGTTCCATGCCAAGCAAATCTACCAGCCTGCCCAGGGCCTCCGGACTATCCCACTCTCGTGGCCATTCGCGGTCTGGGTGATGGATATCCTGGGCCCTTTCCCTCGAGCGCCAGGGGGTTATCGCTACCTCTACGTCTCCATCGACAAGTTCACCAAGTGGGTGGAGGTGGAAGCCGTCTACACCATCCCAGCAGGCTCCACAGTCAAGTTCATTAAGGGCCTAGTGAGTCGGTTTGGGGTCCCTAACCACATCATCACCAACAACGGCTCGCGGTTCACTAGCAATCTTTTCAAGACATATTGTGCTAACCTTGGAACGCAGATATGCTACGCTTCAGTGGCACACCCCAGGAGCAATGGCCAAGCCGAGCGCGCCAACGCGGAGGTCTTGAGAGGCCTCAAGACCAGGACCTTCAAGAAGAAGCTCGAGGCTTGTGGTAGGGGCTGGCACGACGAGCTCCAGTCCCTGTTGTGGTCCATCCGCACCACCGCCACCAAGCTAACAGGCGAGACCCCGTTCTTCCTCGTCTACGGAGCCGAAGAGGTTCTCCCTCTGAGGTCAGGAATCGCTCCGCGCGGGTCCTGGCGTTCGACGAGGTGCGTTAGGATGCCATGCGGGGGATGGACCTCGTGCTGGGGAAGGAACGCCGCCGCCAAGCCTCACTTCGAGCGTCGAGATACCAGCAGGCGCTGCGACGGTATCATTGCCGCAACGTCCTCCCCAGGACGCTCGAGGTGGGCGATCTCGTCTTGAGGCGGCTGCTCTCCAGGAAAGGGCTGCATAAGCTCTCACCCATGTGGGAGGGCCCGTTTAGGATTGCCCGCGTCTTCAGGCCTGGCGCCTCGCACCTGGAGACGCAGGACGAGATCCCCATCCAGAACGCCTGGAACATCCAGCACCTCCGGAAGTTCTAACCATGAAGCATGGCCCAGTGCCTGTGAAGGTCTCCGCTCGTGACACTCTCATGTAATAATGAGTGGGGCTGTACACGCCCTGGAGTCACCGGAGTGCCGCCCTCGGGCCTCGGGGGCTCCCTCCCACGTCCTAGTGGCAGCACTTAGCTCTGCGCTGGTGAGAAGTGACACGTCTCCAATGTATCTATAATTTTTTATTGTTCCATGCTATTATATTATCTGTTTTGGATGTTTATGGGCTTTACTAAACACTTTTATATTATTTTTGGGACTAACCTATTAACCGGAGGCCCGGCCCAAATTGTTGTTTTCTTGCCTATTTCAGTGTTCCGAAGAAAAGGAATATCAAACGGAGTCCAAACGGAATGAAACCTTCAGGAGCGTGATTTTTGGAATGGAAGCAATCCAGGAGACTTGGAGTAGACGTCAGGGAAGCTTCGAGGAAGCCAAGAGGCAGGGACGCGCGCCCTACCCCCCTGGGCGCGCCCCCCACCCTCGTGGGCCCCTCGTGGCTCCCCTGACCGACTTCTTTCGCCTATATATGTCCATATACCCTAAAAACATCGGAAAACAGAATAAATCGGGAGTTCGGCCGCCAAAAGCCTCCGTAGCCACCGAAAACCAATCTAGACCCGTTCCGGCACCCTGTCGGAGGGGGGAATCCCTCTCTGATGGCCATCTTCATCATCCCAGCGCTCTCCATGACGAGGAGGGAGTAGTTCACCCTCGGGGTTGAGGGTCTGTACCAGTAGCAATGTGTTTGATCTCTCTCTCTCTCGTGTTCTTGAGTCGGCACGATCTTGATGTATCGCGAGCTTTGCTACTATAGTTGGATTTTATGATGCTTCTCCCCCTCTACTCTCTTGTAATGGATTGAGTTTTTCTTTTGGAGTTATCTTATCAGATTGAGTCTTTAAGGATTTTAGAACACTTGATGTATGGCTTGCACGTGTGTATCTGTGGTGACAATGGGATATCACGTGATCCACTTGATGTATATTTTGTTGATCAACTTGCGAGTTCCGTGACCTCGTGAACTTATGCCTAGGGGTTGGCACACGTTTTCGTCTTGACTCTCCAATAGAAACTTTGGGGCACTCTTTGAAGTTCTTTGTGTTGGTTGAATAGATGAATCTGAGATTGTGTGATGCATATCATATAATCATACCCACGGATACTTCAGGTGACATTGGAGTATCTAGGTGACATTAGGGTTTTGTTTGATTTGTGTCTTAAGGTGTTATTCTAGTACAAACTCTAGGATAGATTGAACGGAAAGAATAGCTTCGTGTTATTTTACTATGGACTCTTGAATAGATCGATTAGAAAGGGTAACCTTGAGGTGGTTTCGTACCCTACCATAATCCCTTCATTTGTTCTCCACTATTAGTGACTTTGGAGTGACTCTTTGTTGCATGTTGAGGGATAGTTATATGATCTAATTATGTTATTATTGTTGAGAGAACTTGTACTAGTGAAAGTATGAACCCTAGGCCTTGTTTCAACGCATTGCAATACCGTTTACGCTCACTTTTACCACTTGTTACCTTGCTGTTTTTATATTTTTAGATTACAAAAACCTTTATCTACCATCCATATTGCACTTGTATCACCATCTCTTCGCCGAACTAGTGCACCTATACAATTTACCATTGTATTGGGTGTGTTGGGGACACAAGAGACTCTTTGTTATTTGGTTGCAGGGTTGTTTGAGATAGACCATCTTCATCCTACGCCTCCCACGGATTGATAAACCTTAGGTCATCCACTTGAGGGAAATTTGCTACTGTCCTACAAATCTCTGCACTTGGAGGCCCAACAACGTCTACAAGAAGAAGGTTGTGTAGTAGACAGCAAGCTCTTTTCTGGCGCCGTTGCCGGGGAGGTTAGCGCTTGAAGGTATATCTTTAGATCTTGCAATCGAATCTTTTAGTTTCTTGTTCTATCACTAGTTTAGTTTATAAAATAAAATTACAAAAAAATGGAATTGAATTTGCCTTATATGCTTCATATTTTTAATATTTTTCATGAGAATGATGGAAAGGAAAATTGTGCTCATGTGCTAGAAGAAGAAGTCTATAAAATGTTTGGCACAAAATCTTTGAATGATGAGCATGATTGCAATGTTGTTAGTATGAACTCCTTGAATATCCATAGTACTAATGATGATTGCACTAGTCATAATGAAAATGTCTCTTATAAGCATGTCAATTTTTGTGGAGTGCATAGAGTTTGCAAGTACGCACTAAATAGGGAAGATAGATTTTGCAAGAGGCATAAGTATTTGAAAACTAAATGGTTGCAAGAAAGGCTAGATGTTTGTGCTGAAAAATTAAAATTTCTTCACCATACTTGTGAACTTTGCAATGACATGGTCATTTAAATCTCAAATGCAAATTGTTTCATGATCGTATCGTGTCCAAAAATTGTGATGATTTGATTTCCCTTCACATCATAACGAACTTAGTTTGCTCTTGGGTTATGAAGAAATGAAACGTATAACTAAGCATATTCCAGAATATAACCTTGAGAAATTCCTCGATATTGATCTAGAAGAAATTATTATGTATTGTGCGGTGAATTGCATTGAAAATCCTTATATTGCCAATTACATAAAGAAAAGAAAACAAATAGAGGATGAAGAGAATACTAATGAAAGGGAAGAGGATTCCCGATATCCTCCTATTATTTCTTATGATGAATCAGGTAACGAGGAGGAGCCTTCTATTCAACCAATCTCATCAATAAGGAGCTCCGAAAAGAGAATTAAACCCACACATGATGTGAAGAATAAAAAGAAAAGACGAAGAAGCAAAGGTAAAAATGTATCCCTCCCAAATGATGTTGCTCCTATTACTCATTGTGATGATGATAATTGTTATACTATTGGTGTTATCCATACTATTAATGATGAGAGTGATTATGCTTATGATATGAAAAGGCCCAAGCTTGGGGATGCTATGTTTGATGAGAATGACATGTTTGAGAATGTATTTTCTGCAATTATTGTTATTCCCAAGCTTGGGGATGCTATGTTTAACGAAGATGATATTTGTAGTATCCCAAGTTTTGATATGCAAATTTATTATGATGATAGCATGCCTCCTACTTATGATGATTATATTGATGAAAGTGGGTTTGGAAGAGTGTTAACTTTAGGAAGTAATGATCCCACTATTTTGGAGGATGTTGAATCTTATTGTGATAATTATGAATGTGGATTTGGAGAGGTCATGACTTTATTTAGTAATGATTCCACTATCTTGGAAGAGGTTTCAATCGATTATGATGAGAACAAAGTTGCTACTTATGATGATTATTGTGATGACACTTATGCTATAAAAAGTAGTGATGATTATATTAAAACTTGTCATGATTATTATTACCCTTTTTCTGAACATTACTCTTTTAATGTGGAAACAATTATAGTATTCGAGTCTCTTATGATACTCCCACTATTCCGAATGAGAAGAATGTTGCTTATGTGGAGAGTAATAAAATTTCTATGTTGTTAGATCATGAAAAGAATGCTTTAGGTGCTGGTTATATTGTTGAATTCATTCATGATTCTATTGAAAATTATTATGAGGGAGGAACATATGCTTGTAGGAATTGCAATAATATCAAGTTTCCTCTCTATGTGCTTAAAGTTTTGAAGTTATGCTTGTTTTGCCTTCCTATGCTAGTTGATTATTGTTCCCATAAGTTGTTTGCTCATAAAATCCCTATGCATAGGAAGTGGGTTACACTTAAATGTTCTAGTCATATTCTTCATGATGCTCTTTTTATATTTCAATTATTATCTTTTATGTGAGCATCATTGAAATCATCATGCCTAGCTAGGGGCGTTAAACGATAGCGCTTGTTGGGAGGCAACCCAACTTCATTTTTGTTCCTTAATTTTTGCTCCTGTTTAGTAATGAATAATTTATCTAGCCTCTGTTTTGGTTGTGTTTTTTGTGTTTAATTAGTGTTTGTGCCAAGTAGAACCGTTGGGAAGACTTGGGGGAAGTCTTTTTGATCTTTCTGTAAAAAAACAGAAACTTTAGCGCTCACGTGATTTGCTGCCATTTCATATTGGAGAGTGCTATTTAGTTAATTCTTTTTGCAGATGATTAATAGATAAATTCCTCACGTCCAGAAATTTATTTTAGAATTTTTGAGGTTCCAGAAGTATACGTTTGATCCAGATTACTACAGACTGTTCTGTTTTTGACAGATTCTGTTTTCTATGTGTTGTTTGCTTATTTTGATGAATCTATTAGTAGTATCGGAGGGTGTGAACCATAGAGAAGTTGGAATGCAGTAGATATTACACCAATATGAATTTAGAAACGATAAACATAACATGAGCGGCATAATAATTACGGTTCATTACACGCCCATGCAGGGCCCATACTTGTTTCTTGGAATGTAGAAAAAAGAAAAGGACAAGCAAAAGCGGCACCCACACTGGTAGCAGCTCACGAGGGCTGCCTCCCAGCGCCTCCCCCCGGACTCAACCGAAGTCATGTTCGCGCTTCACCAGAGTGCAGCGGCGGGACGACCCGCCGACGTCCTCGTAGCGAGCCCGGTGGCGTGGCGGTTGGTCGTAACCGCCACTGCTGGAGCTTTCGCTGGAGGAAGAGCTGCCGCCGCTGGACAGGCCATGGCCGTCGCCAAGGGTGAGCCCGCCCTCGACGTCATCGCGGCCGTCGTCAAGACCCAGCTCGTCGTCACCGCCGCTGTCCTCGGGGCAGCACCCTGCACGGCGGCCATCCTCCCCAAAAACCCTCACGTAGAGGGTCGCGACGCCATCGTACTTGAAGTGGAGGGTGCACCTCCTGCCCAAGCCGCGCGCACAAGCAAACGTCTACCAGCCGTGGGCCAGGACTGTGTTGCCTGCAGCTGAAACGTCCACCGCAGCCCACGAGGCATTGCTGCTGCTGCCATCGGCTTGCAGCCAGAAGCCGTCGAGACCTGCGGCTGGCAGCTCACCGACGAAGGAGCGCGGGAGTTGGAGCCAAGTGCCAGCTGGCTGCTCCGACCAGACAATGAACTCCGGGAGCACCTCCGCCGGATGGAAGCGCGGCCGAGGGGGCCGGGTGACCACGGTGCACCTCCCCTCGATGCAAGGGCTGCTCCGCGGGGAACGGCCCCCGCCACGGGAGAGGAGGCACCACAGCGGACGCCAAGGAGGACGCTGCCAGTTCCCAAGGGAGTACGCCCGCGCCCCCCGGGGGCCGCGACAGGGGTCGGAGCATGCTTGCGGGGGCGGCCGCGCCCCCTCTTAGGCGGTGGCGAGCCGGGCCCCTCCTGGCGCGCCTTCTCCTTCTCCGTGGCTGAGAACCTCTTCGTTGGAGCCATCGGTGTCATGACCAAATGACGAAGTGAGGAGGAAGAAGAAGAAGCGGGCGGAATGGAGGAAGAGATGAGCGAAGGGGCTCTGCACCCCTCCTCATTTATAGCCAGAGGTAGGCCAACCGCCGGCCTCCACGATCGGGTAATGATGGTTTCCTCTGCATGCAACAGGGACCCGTCAAGTCGAATGGATATCAAGGCGGCGTGGGGAAGCGGAGGCACCCACGTCCGGTCAATCGCCAGGTGGCGACCAAGGCCGCAGGCGAGCCCGCGGCGCTCCGCACTTGCCCTTTGGCTTTGCCTCGAAGCCAAGTTCGAGCGTGCCTTGGGCCCGGGGGCTATTGTCGGCGTCCTGGGAACATGGGTACCCAGACTTGCCTGCCTGCGGCCCATGGTGTGGCTCCACCAGCGGCCTGGTACGGCCCATCATCTGCAGCGACAACTCAAGACCCTCATGAGGGGCCAAGCCTCGCGAGGCGGATGACGCCAAGACCTCCCAGGGGGCAGCCTCATTAGGCTGGCTCTTGAGGAGCGGAGATATCTATGCAAGGGGCACCTCACGAGGTTCACGTCGCGTGAGCCATGACGACCAAGGCCAGGCGGGCGCCAGCGGGCGCAGTGTACCAGTTTCCTCTTTGGTGCTAAAGAGGCAAGCGCAGGCGAGGAGTCCCGAGGCATCAGGCAAATGTTTCCTTATCGGTGTAACAAGACCAAGGCCAATAGGATGGCAGGACGGAGGTCACCGCAGAACCCACGGCAGCATCACCACCAGAGTCTTTGGCAGACGAAGACCACATTTTGTCAGGATAGCTTGTACTAGTTGTCCCCTTCAAACTTGGTCATTGTGGGATCCCTTCCCGCCTAACATTTGGGAAGAGGACCAGGGCCTCTATAAATAGGGCTTGGCACCACCATAGCAGGGGAGGGATCATTCGGACCATCCTCACACACACTAGCTCATTGAGCTCAAGAACATCTCTTCTTAGGAGGCAGTTCATCCATTATACTAGTTCATCCTTAGCCCTCGAGTCAATCCACCACCACCACACTGGAGTAGGGTATTACACCACAACGGTGGCCCGAACTAGTATAAACCTTTGTGTCTCGTGTTCCTTGGGTTCATGGAGCTAGGCCGTAGGATCGTCGAGTGATAACCCACAAGTATAGGGGATCAATTGTAGCCTCTTTCAATAAGTAAGAGTGTCGAACCCAGCGAGGAGCTAAAGGTAGAACAAATATTCCCTCAAGTTCTATCGACCACCGATATAACTCTACGCATGCTTAACGTTTACTTTACCTAGAACAAGTATGGAACTAGAAGTACTTTGTAGGTGTTGTTGGATAGGTTTGCAAGATAATAAAGAGCGCGTAAATAAAAAGTAGGGACTGTTTAGATAAAGACACAACTAAGTTAGGTTTAGTAGAGAGCTTTTTGTCACAAGGAAGTTATTTGTCCCTAGGCAATCGATAACTAGACCGGTAACCGTTATTGCAATTTTATTTGAGGGAGAGGCATAAGCTAACATACTTTCTCTTCTTGGATCATATGCACTTATGATTGTAACTCTAGCAAGCATCCGCAACTACTAAAGATCATTAAGGTAAAACCGAACCATAGCATTATAAGGCATCAAGTCCTCTTTATTCCCATACGCAAACAACCTACTTACTCGGGTCTGTGCTTCTGTTACTCACTCCACCCACCATAAGCAAATCATGAACATATTGCAAACCCTATAGTGGGGATCCCTCGCGCTTGCGTGACACGGAGAGCACCATAGGACAGCACTAACAATAAAATATGCAACTCAAACCAATCACGATCATCAATTAACCCATAGGACAAAACGGATCTACTCAAACAACATAGGATAGCCATACATCATTGGGAAATAATATATAGCATTGAGAACCATGTTTAAGTAGAGATTACAGCGGGTAAAAGAGGGGTTACACCGCTGCATAGAGGGTGGAAGAGTTCGTGATGATGGTGGTGAAGTTGTTGGTGTAGATTGCGGTGATGATGATGGCCCCGGCGGTGTTCCGGCGCCACCGGGAGAGAGGGGGAGAGGTGCCCCATTCTTCTTCTTCTTCCTTGACCTTCTCCCTAGATGGGAGAAGGGTTTCCCCTCTGGTCCATGGTCTCCATGGCGTGGGAGGGGCGAGAGCCCCTCCGAGATTGGATCGGTCTCTCTGTCTCTCTCTGTTTCTGCGTTTCGTTATTCTGGCCTTTCACCGTTTCTTAAATTCCCGGAGATACGTAACTCCGATGGAGCTGAATTTTGGACATGATATCTATCCATATATTAGCTTTCTTGTGGCGAAAGAAGGGCATCAACCACCTTATGGGGTGGCCACGAGGGCCCAGGGCGCGCCTAGCCCCCTGGGGCGCGCCCCCTGCCTCGTGGCCCCCTCGGGCATCGTCTCGTGTTGATTCTTCTTCCCAAAAATCACATATATTCCAAAAAAATCTCTGTCAGTCTTTATCCCGTGTGGACTCCGTTTGCTATTGATTTTCTGCGAAAAAAAAAACATGCAATAAACAGGAACTGGCACTAGGCACTGGATCAATATGTTAGTCCCAAAAATATTATTAAATGTTGCCAAAAGTATATGAAAGTTGTAGAATATTTGCATGGAACAATCAAAAATTATAGATACGACGGAGACGTATCATCGAGGGAGCGAGCTAGAGAGGAGGAATACTTCGTGCGCACCACTGTGTTCGAACCTCAAGGGTTTGCCGAAACCCACGATCCGACAATACGTAATCCCCTTTATCCATCGGTATGTTAATTCCTTGAGATTCGATCATCGGTATCTTCACACCTAGTTCAATCTCATTACCGGCAAGTATACCTGGCCAAACCTCGGGCGGGCCGGGCTTCGGGCCGGTCCTAGCCAAGCCCGAGGCAAAAAAACTAGGCCCAGGCCCGGCCCGACCATCGGGCCTGGTTTTTGGGCCCAAGCCTAGCCTAGACGTGTAAAATCCCGCCGGGCCTCGGGCCGGGCCCCTTCAGGAAATCGCATAAATGACGGGCCTGGGCCTAGCCTGGCCCGGCCTTCGGGCTCAAAATCTAGGCCTGGGAGCAGCATCGGGCCGAGTCGGGCTTTTTCAGGCCGGGCCGTTCGGGCCAAGCTACCCATGGCCAGGACTACCAGCAAGTCTCTTTACTTGTTCCATAATACATCACCTCGTGACTAACTCCTTAGTTGTTTGCTTGCAAGCTTATTATGTGTATTACCTATAGGGCCCAGAGACACCTCTCCGATACTCAGAGTGGCAAATCCTAATCTCGGTCTATTGCAACTTAACAAACACCTTTGGAGATAGGTGTAGAGCATCTTTATGATCATCCAGTTACGTTGTGACGTTTGATAGCACACAAGGTATTCCTCCGGTATCCGGGAGTTGCATAATCTCATAGTCGAAGGAATATGTATTTGACATGAAAAAAGCAATAGCATTAAAACTGAAAGATCATTATGCTAAGCTAATGGACGGGTCTTGTCCATCACATCATTCTCCTAATGACGTGATCCCGTTATCAAATGACAACACATGTCCGTGGTTAGGAAAACTACCATCTTTGATCAATGAGCTAGTCTAGTAGAGGCTCACTAGGGACACGGTATTTGTTTATGTATTCACACATGTATTTAAGTTTCCGATCAATAAAATTCTAGTATGAATAATAAACCTTTATCATGAATAAGGAAATAAAATAACAACTTTATTATTGCCTCTAGGGCATATTTCCTTCAGCTCGTTCACAAAAAATGGATCAAACGCTCAGCCTACGTATTTCTTGTGTAAATATATGATTTAGTGCCATTGGTTATTTATTTTAAACATAATGCATTGACGTTTTAATTTTAATATAGAGGCACAAAAAGAAATGGATATTATAGTCCCAAAAAAGAAATGGATAATGTAGTCCGCTACTTAAAAGTGTTACCTCATATGATTACATGGCCTCCATTTCATAAATTGCGTACCCGTTGAATTCATATATGAATATTACATATAATAGAACCTTAAATCATCCAAGACTAATGAATTATGAATACAAAACTAACAGTGGTGCATGTTCATGATAACTACAGTGGTTATTTGAAAAAACATCACTGTAACTTTGGCATGCACAATTGAAAAGGACTATTTGGAAGAAAAAATGTGATATGTGAGTGTCCAATATTTATAGCATTAAATCATTATTGTATCTTTGGCCATGATATGAAGTAGATATTTATTTATGTTCAAGCGATGCACGCCCACGGTCGCTAGATAGTGATATGTGAATGAATTGTGCAATCTCTCTCACACGCATACATATCTCATTTCTCCATGGGCATCGGAATCACACACACACACTTCGTGTATTTCTTTCCCTCTGTCAAGGTTAGAATTCATCTTTCTACCCCGTCCTACAAGTCTCTCTCACAAAAACACACATGCACTCTCTGTCGAACACGCCCACCCCTTTAATTTCGCCCACCCACCGCCACTAATGTCTCAAAGTATAACTATGTCTCACACACATATGCATAAGGTTAACTCGAGTCTCGGAACCATATGAATACATACAATGGGATTCCATCAGAGCACCTTTTGTTTTGAGATTTCGCTCACCCACACACACACACAAACACATACATGCGCGCAGACATTGTTTCTCTCTTCATTTTTTCCGGCGCTTGCATACACACCGCTTGTTTATCTCCGTGATGCTTTAAGTATGCCTCGCACACATGCTATCTACCTACCCCTTAATATAGATATGTGTTGGTGTCAAAACCGGCGGATCTCGGGTAGGGGGTCCCGAACTGTGCGTATAGGCCGGATGGTAACAGGAGGCAGGGGACACGATGTTTTACCCAGGTTCAGGCCCTCTTGATGGAGGTAAAACCCTACGTCCTGCTTGATTGATATTGATGATATGGGTAGTACAAGAGTAGATCTACCACGAGATCGAAGAGGCTAAACCCTAGAAGCTAGCCTATGGTATGATTGTTGATGTGTATGTTGTCCTACGGACTAAAACCCTCCAGTTTATATAGACACCGGATAGGGTTAGGGTTACACAAAGTCGGTTACAATGGTAGGAGATCTTCATATCCGTATCGCCAAGCTTGCCTTCCACGCTAAGGAAAGTCCCTTCCGGACACGGGACGGAGTCTTCAATCTTGTATCTTCATAGTCCAGGAGTCCGGCTGAAGGTATAGTCCGGCTATCTGAACACCCCCTAATCCAGGACTCCCTCAGTAGCCCCTGAACCAGGCTTCAATGACGATGAGTCCGGCGCGCAGATTGTCTTCGGCATTGCAAGGCCGGTTCCTCCTCCAAATACTTCGTAGAAGATTTTGAACACAAAGATAGTGCCCAGCTCTGCAAAATAAGTTTCCACATATTGCCATAGAGAGAATAATATTTCACCAATCTAATCTGCTGACGTATTCCGTAGCATGACACACCACGGCCAAGCCTTTATCCAAGTCGTTTCATTATCCCACCTTAGCGCGTTATGCGAGGCGGTTTCCTTGGCATGTCTTGTTAAAGCAGAGATCGTGTCCCCTTATCCCGGGATTCTCATCAATACGGGCGTGGGTAACCCAACCGCTTCTAGGACTCCTAGATTATAGGCAAGTCCAAATGGACACGGAGAGGGCGCTTGATATTCACCCTCTTTATAAAGGGGACAGGGCTTTTATTTTTCCCTCCCGTGCTCAATCGAATCCTTCCCCCACCTCAAGCTCAAACGCCCGAAGTTCAGGTCAGGCGCCCCGAACCTTCAATCATGTCCGGATCTAGCCTTCAAGGCCGATGGATGCCTTCCACCATCACGGAAGAAGACATCAAGAAGTTGAGGGAGGCCAGATATCTGACCGCCGAGATTTTGCTCGGCTGCCTCCCCGAGGGCAGGCCGTCCCCACCCCCGAATCCAACAAGAACGTCGTGTTCGTTTCCCACTTCCTCCTAGGCCTAGGCCTTGCCCTGGATCCTTTCGTCCGGGGTTTGATGTTTTACTACGGGCTAGATTTTCATGATCTAGCTCCGGACTCCTTTCTTCATATCACGACATTTATTATCGTGTGCGAGGCCTTCCTCCGGGTTACCCCTCACTTTGGCCTATGGCTCAAGACCTTTGAAGTGAAGCCAAAGCTGGTCGAGGGGCAACATGCAGCGTGTGGAGGTGCCTCAATACGCAAGATGATGGGAGCTCCGTGGCCCAAAGGTTCCATCCCAGAGGTGTCTGAATTGTGGCAACAGGAGTGGTTCTACATCATGGCTCCTAGAAGTGCCAAGTGGGCGGCCCCCCCTGTTTTCCGCTCGGGCCCCCCACCACAGCTGATGTCATGGATCAGCAGAGGTCTGAGCTGGGGTCCAGTCAAGGACGTGCCTATACTGCAAGGCCACATTCGAGATCTCTTCAGTGGAGATTTCAGTTTGGTTGCAGTGATACAGGTTATGCTTGTTCGTCAAGTCCAGCCTTGCAAACGCCGGCCTCTTCGCCTGTGGGAGTTCAATCCCGAGGGACCACGTGCCGTTCAGAATTTTCTCGGCCTGACGCACGAGGAGATGTACAAGTCATTCTTCGGACCTCAGGTGGAGTGTCCAGAAATCACCGAGGACATGGGCCTGACTAGTAACCGCACCACCGAACAGGTAAGGCATCTTCCGGCCAAACATACTCTCTCTACTTCGTTACGAAGTTATTTCTGAGAGTTCGCTTTTTGACCAGGACTGGCTAACAAAGGCGAAGTTGATTCAGTGCTCGTCCCCCCTCCCTGAGGGTTTGGAAAATCCGGTATTGGAAAAGATGCTCCAGACCGCACCTTGCCCGGAGCCCCTGAAGGAAGATACTGTGGAGGATAATGCGGGCGGACGCGGACCCCCAACGCTGCCCATTCTAGCCGAGGGAGCGAGCGTCTCCATGAGAGAAGGCGACCAGAAGAGGAAAAGGACTGCGCCCGGGGATTCGGAAGCCGAAGCTTCCAAACGGGAGAAGAAGTCTCCCATAGAGGGTCCTGCCTTGGGGGACGCTGTTGCCGCACAAAGTCCGCGGGGGGATCAATTCTCCCTCGAGTCGTAAGTGACCCGAAATACTTTTAATAGTACAGATATGCCATCTTTTTCTTCTGAGGAAATAACCACCGCATATATTTTTGCAGCTCGGGCCTTAGCCCCTCTCAAATGAGCTCATCTTCGGGGGATCTTCTTCCAGAGATGATGGAGAGCGAAACGCCTCCTCCGGATTCCTCCGCTCCAGAAGCGGGCGACCCTGAAGTGTTGTCGCGGAGGGCCTCTCCGAGTCCGGTGAGGCCAGAAGATAATCCCATTGACCATCGAAGCTCCCAGTGTCCGGCTCCCAAAGAGAGCAGAAAAAAGAGTCCGGCACCGTAGTGTGCGATCGGATGTTCTGAGGGAGTTGGTGGGGCGAGCGGCCATCTCAGATGAACACCGTGTGATGATGAATACGGTGATGGAGAGAATATCGTCCGCCTAAAGCGGATTGCATGAAGCTTTTATGAGTCTACTGACAGGCTTTGAGGTACGTAAAAGAATGTATGATAATCCTGCACATGGTAGATGTGCCCTGTGTAGATAGTAGCCCCTGAGACTCTGATTGTCGTCGGAAACGACGACGAACAGAGGATCATATTCCCAGGAAATAACCATACTGCCTCTATGTGCAGGTGATGGAAGCTCCGATGGCTAGCCGGACTAGTGAGTTTGCCCATTTAGAGCGGCAGTTGGATGCGGCAGACGCAGACATTGAGCTTGTGAACAAAAGGCTTGACGAGGCACTGGGTAAGTGTGAATATCTGGTAAATGCCACATAGGAAGAGCAGCATGATGCCAGTATCTTTAATATGTTGTGACTGCAGATGGAGCTGCCACTGTTGAAGCCTTGCGGGCAGAACTTGCCCGAGCCAAGGAACAAGCGAGGTTGGGTAATGCGGCTGCTGTGAAGGTGGCCGAAGAGTTGCAAGCCGAGAAGGCCGCGCATGGCGAGACCCGAGACAAGATGGCCAAGATGGCTATAGAATTAAAAGCCGCCACCGATCGTTGCCGGGTTCTTAAAAAGGAAAACCAAGCGAAGGCATCAGACCTTGAGAAGGCTGCTACGACGAAAAAGGATCTCCGCTCTGCTATGAGCGCAAAGAAGGAGGAGCTGCGGGAAGCCGGGGATATTGTACCTGGGAAATTCTTTATGTTGCGGAGGAAATTCAAAGATCCACGGTATGCCCCTCTGGATCGGCTGTGGAGTTCGGAGGATGTGTATATGGATTTGGCGGCGAGCGCTGCCGATGCGGCCAAGTACTTCCAGGGTCAGACGGACCGTGGAGTAGACCAACTGTTTTGGAGAAAATTCCATTCTCCCGAGCGTCCACTTTCATTGACTGACCAATTAGCCGAATGGGCCGAACTAAATAGGTTGTCCGGACTCTCTATGAGGTCTGTTGTGGATCAGCTATGGCCGGGAAGGCCAGAACCAAATAGCTATTTCAGCTTGGTGCAGCGGGTCCTTGACGTGGTGCCGCGCATTGACGCGATGAGGAGGTCGGCATGCATAGAGGGCGCACGGATGGCCTTTGCCCGTGTTAAGGCATATTGGGCGGAGATGGATGCTATCAATGTTGCAGTGCGGGATTCGGCTATAGGTCGAAAGGCTGCCGAGCACTACTTTGAAGAGGTTCTTGAGGGTGCCCGTTTGATAGAGACCCAGTGCTCAAAAAATATTGTGTTTGAGTGATATGTAATCTCATTGTAAGCGAAATGCTTTTATAAATTTTATAAGGCTATTTTTATACTTTTGCCTGAAAGTAATATGATGCCTCCTGGGCGGCCATTTATGTATACATGTGTATAACCTGAAAGATTGCAGCCGTCGGCTTCAACCCTCACGCATATGATGCGGAGGTGCTCGCAAAAACACGCATTCACACTTAACCCAACATCTTGGTCCTATTAAGGAGGTGATAGCGGAGCGAGCGAGGCAACCGGACTATAATGCTTTAGCACTTTCACTTAGCCATAGGAGTTTGACAGTGGGGCTACTAGATAGCCCCTGGTGGCTCCACACTCTCCCGATCTCGGGGTGCGTACATGCCTAGCCGGAAAACGGCCCTTCGTTAAGGCGGAGGAATTCTAACATTCCCACAGGTCATCGAGTGGTTGACCAATCTCACGCTATATCATGACAGTCGGTTTTTGGCTTTCTCTACTGAGGTGCTCGTCCGGATGAACCAGGGCACAATCGCAGCAGTTCTCCTGGTGCTACCTTAGCCGGCAAGGCGGAACGTAAGGCACCAAAACACAGGAGCTGGGCAAACCCAACATTTGACCAAAGACAATGATTCGGAGCTGATGCATATAGGGCCAAACTCGCGACGCCGAATACTCCCTAAGGTATTCGGTCTTTGTGGTATAAACCGGGCCTAAATAGTGGCCTTTGTAAGAAGCCCCATGTGTCCAGGTACGTGCATTGTTCTGGCGTGGCCACATGCCAAGACGTCAGCATCCTTCTTAACGGTGGATATGTATGAACAAGAGACAGTAAAAAAGGTTTATGCAGGGTCTTAATCTAAAAAGAATCCTTGGAGCGGGTCCCTGCTGCACGTCTGCGCCTGTGTCTCCGTTGTGCCATATCCTGGACGGGTGTAGCACGATGATCATCTGTAAAAGAAAGGAAGTTAAGTGAAAAAGTTGTCGTGCAAAAGGATAGTTTTTAAAGAAACCATGTATAATTCAAGATGATAAGAAATTGCCACTTGTCTGTGCGCATTGAGCCCCTTGTATTGACAAATAGGGGTGTGACCACTTATTTCCGTATAAAAAACGGCGCCGGACTTGATTAGTTGTATCTGAGGTCTTGACGACCTATTGGATGCTTTCGTTTGTCCGGGCGCCTTTAGTGTGCGGCGGTCAAGGCAGCCTCACTCTCTTCGGCGCGCAGAGATCGCTTGATATTTCCGTGTACTGTAATGATGCCACGTGGACCGGGCATCTTGAGTGTGAGGGAGGCGTAGTGTGGTATTGCATTAAAGCGAGCGAAAGCTTCGCGTCCGAGCAGTGCTTGATAGCCACTTTGAAACGGAGCGATGTGGAAAGTTAAATGCTCGCGACGGAAGTTATCGGGGGAGCCGAATGTAACTTGTAGTAGGAGGGAGCCCGTACAACGAGCCCCTGGGCATGGCGTTACTCCTTTAAAGGTAGTATTGCTATGGCGAATTTGTGTTGGGTCTAGCCCCATCCCGCGGATTGTATCCTGATATATTAGGTTTAGGCTACTGCCGCCGTCCATCAAGACCTTTGTGAAGTGATATCCGCCAATTACTGGGTCTAATACCAGGGCAGCCCATCCTGCGTGTCGGATACTTGCTGAGTAATCGCGATGGTCGAAAGTGATCGGTTGAGATGACCAGTGGCAGGACTTCGTGGTGATAGGCACTTGGGTATACTTTCCTGGGAGTGCCGCATTGTTTTTTCCCTTGATTGCGTGTAACACGTTTACTGTTTTGACTTCTGGTGGAAATTGCTTTTGTTCCCCCGTGTCTTGCTTGGGGGTATCGTCCTCGTCTTCACTTGGTATATCCTCCCCCTTGTGTACGGCGTTGAGCTTGCCGGACTGCTTGAAGACCCAAAATTTTTTGTGGGTATGATTAGCAGGTTTACCAGGGGTACTATGAATCTGACATACTTGGTCCAGAATTTTATTGAGGCTGGACAGTTCGTCCCTGGTGCCTTTAGGGGGCGGCTTTTGGCCTGGCCGAGAGCTTTTGAATCCGGCATTTACTGTCGTGCCCTTCGTGTTGTCTTCTTTATTCTGGCGTTTGTTATTGCTGTTGCACCGTGATTTCCCATTTCCATCTCTAACTTCAGATGTACTGGGGTCGCTGGTGCTGCATCTAGCTAGCCAGCTGTCCTCCCCCGCGCAAAAGCGGGTCATGAGGTTTATTAATGCGGCCATCGTTCTCGGCTTATTTTGGCCGAGGTGTCTGGCGAGCCATTCGTCACGGACGCTATGCTTGAAAGCTGCTAAGGCTTCGGCATTCGGACAGTCGACAATATGGTTCTTTTTAGTAAGAAACCTGTTCCAAAGCTTTCGGGCTGACTCTCCGGGATGTTGAGTTATATGACTCAAATCGTCCGCATCCGGAGGTCGGATATACGTCCCTTGAAAATTTGCCCGAAAGGCGTCTTCGAGCTCTTCCCAACTTCCAATGGAGCTTTCGAGGAGGCCTTTGAGCCAGTGACGAGCTGGCCCTTTGAGCTTGAGGGGTAGGTACTTGATGGCGTGGAGATCATCTCCTCGAGCCATATGAATATGAAGGATATAGTCCTCAATCCAGACCCCAGGGTCTGTTGTTCCGTCGTATGCCTCTATGTTTACGGGCTTGAATCCCTCTGGAAATTCGTGGTCCAGCACCTCATCGATGAAACATAGGGGGTGTGCGGCACCCCTGTAGCTGGGCGTACCGTGTTGTTCGGATGTTTGTTGTGTTGCATTGTATGCTGGGGCGCGCTTGCGTGGTCCATAGATGGATCTTGTTGCACTGTCCTTTGGGTGCGAGCCCTCGCATTGGTTGCGTGTTGTATGGTGAGCGGCGTTGTATGCCGCTCTGTGTTGGTAGAGGGGTCGTCTATCCGACCAGCTGGCTGCTTTGACATTTGGTTGTGGGGGGTCTGAGGCCTCCTCATCGAATTCAGGTAGCAGCTTCCGCTTTGGGTAGCTTTTGTAGGGGCGATTGTCACCGTACCTTGCTGTTGTGTTGAGTATTTTACTCCATATGATTTGGAGTGTGTCTTGCGCGGCCTTGAGCCTTTGCTTCTGTTTTTTCAGACTCCTCGCGGTGGCAACAAGCCTTTTACGGGCAGTCTGCTGCTTCGGGTACCTGTCCGACGTTATATCGTCCGGACCATTATTCTTGATAGGATTTGTTTGTTCGGCTTGATTATCTGGATTGCCGTTGTGCGGCAGCGGTTCGCCCTACTCCAGCGCTGCGTCTGTGTGATCGCTATTCCTGTCGAGGCGGGATTTGGGGCGGCGCTTGCGTCGCCGCTTTGATTGCTTTTCGAGGGAACAAGCCTTCGGTGCGTCCTTCCGCTCCTCGTCGTCATCTTTTGGTGCGTCCACCATGCATACGTCATATGACGAGGTGGCGTTCCAGGGCCCAATAGGCACTGGTTCTTCATCGTCTCCTTCATCGGCGTCCATACCGTCGATGTCTTCGGAGTCGAGGTCGAGCATGTCGGTTAAATCATCGACAGTGGCTACAAAGTGGGTGGTGGGCGGGCTTTGAATTTCTTCATCGTTCGTACCCCAACCTCGCTGACCGTAGTTCGGCCAGGGCTCTCCTGATAAAGAGAGAGACTTTAGTGTCTTCAGAATATCGCCGAAAGGCGAGTGCTGGAAGATGTTCGCGGCAGTAAACTCCATGATCGGTGCCCAATCGGATTCGACCGGCAGGGGCGCGGAGGGTTCGGGGTCCGGAGAGGAGTCCGGCTCCTTGGAGTCATGAGTCTCACGGAGTGTGGGGCTGGTGTTCGGCTCAATCGCCGTTGGGATTGCAGCCCCCGAGGCGGCGTCCAACCAACCATCCTCGATCGGCACGATTGGCTCTGAATTAAGGGTCGGAGCCGATGCGGGTGCGGCCTCCAGGGCACTGTTCGGCGGCAGAGCTAGATCATGCTCGTCATGACAGTGCGGCGCGCTCGGCAGTGGCTCGAATCCGTCGAAGATCAAGTCCCCGCGGATGTCAGCCGTGTAGTTTAAACTTCCAAATCTGACCTGACGGCCAGGGGCGTAGCTTTCGATCTGCTCCAGACGGCCAAGCGAATTGGCCCGCAGAGCGAAGCCGCCGAAGACGAAGATCTGTCCGGGGAGGAAGGTCTCACCCTGGACTGCATCGCTATCGATGATCGTAGGAGCCATCGAGCCTGATGGCGACGACACAGAGGAACTCTCAATGAAAGCACCAATGCCGGTGTCAAAACCGGCGGATCTCGGGTAGGGGGTCCCGAACTGTGCGTCTAGGCCGGATGGTAAAAGGAGGCAGGGGACACGATGTTTTACCCAGGTTCGGGCCCTCTTGATGGAGGTAAAACCCTACGTCCTGCTTGATTGATATTGATGATATGGGTAGTACAAGAGTAGATCTACCACGAGATCAAAGAGGCTAAACCCTAGAAGCTAGCCTATGGTATGATTGTTGATGTGTATGTTGTCCTACGGACTAAAACCCTCCGGTTTATATAGACACTGGATAGGGTTAGGGTTACACAAAGTCAGTTACAATGGTAGGAGATCTTCATATCCGTATCGCCAAGCTTGCCTTCCACGCCAAGGAAAGTCCTTTCCGGACACGGGACGAAGTCTTCAATCTTGTATCTTCATAGTCCAGGAGTCCGGCTGAAGGTATAGTCCGGCTATCCGAACACCCCCTAATCCAGGACTCCCTCAATATGTATCACACAAACTCCTTCTCCCTATATCTAAGTGTCAGTGACACCCCCCCCCCACACACACACACCCACACCCACACACACCCACTTCCCGACACCGAAGGGGTAGGGTGACACCTCAATCTTGATACTAATCTATCTACTGGCTTCTCTCTCAAACACACACACACACACACACTTCCCGACACCGAAGGGGTAGGGTGACACCTCGATCTTGATACTAATCTTTCTACTAGCTTCTCTCTCAAACACATGCACACACACACACTCGCTAGTTGTGCCTCTGTGCCTACCGCGCGCACACACTCTCGATATGTCTTTCTCTCCCTCCCCCCCCCCCCCCACCCCAACAATGACAGCAGAAGGTTGACAACTTGATCTTGATTTTAATCTATCAATTGGCTTCTCTCTCAAACACGCGCGCGCACACACACACATGCTAGTTGTGTCTTTGTGCCTCGCTCACACACACTCGATACGTCTTTCTCTCCGTAGCCCCCTCGATATGTAGACTTCTCACACGCGCGCACAACTGTAGTGACGATGACGCTGAACCCAGTGTACCTTGTTTTTACCGGCCTCTTGTGATAGTTTTCACCCTGCTTTCTGTTAATTAACAAGGCAACCTTTTCTTTGTTACTACTAGTGAATTTGAGATCATTCGGGGCAGACATAAAATATATCACTTCAACCCAATTATCGCAGTATACTACTTAAAAATAAACTAGCAAGATGCATGTGCGTTGCATGGAACATCAAGATGCATTTGTATGAGTAGTTTATCTTGTGAGAGAAAAGGATGAACGAGGAAAGGCCTTATTTGCAAATGTGGAGAGGGGTGTGGATATCTTTTTGCAAAATTGTCATATTTCATTCCTATCCGTCAAATATAAATCAGATGGACTATATTGCAGGATGGCAGGCACACCATCATCACCAACTCTGTTTTTTATACAAGTAGAGATATATCTCTTGCATCGTCCACAACGAACATCTGGTGGACTGGTTAGCGCTGGATGGTCGCAACGCGATGACCTAAGTTTGAATTTTGTCTTAAACTTTAGATTTTTATATTATTTTTTTAATATATACTTCTTTCGCTACTGTACTGACAGTGGAACCCATAGGGTACTTAGAATACAAGATTAAGGATGGTGTCGTGGGGATTGACCACGGGTAGCCTCATCCATACCCCTTAGCATTTCAAGACATTGGGGCTAGCCAAGACCCCACGCCTTCCGGACAAGCGACCAGTTCCTTGGGCCGGCTCCCACAAGACGACGCGCTCTTAGAAGGCGGCTTTGCGGGAGGCCGGCTCCTAGCAAACGGCCCCTCCTTCCCTCGGAGTCTACACTCAACCACTACGACAAAACAGGGCATGGCTACTGGGCCACCTGCCTCCCCCCGAATCCTGGAGGAGCGTGGCTACAGTGTGAGCTGACCAAGCGGACACCCCCCTACCAGGCACGGGACTGTAGCCATGCGACTCATGACATGGCCCTCGTCGGCGAGGGACATGCTACAGCAAACGGCAATCAGTACGGCCCACAGGCGGCGGGCCCTACCTGTCCGTGAGATCCCAGGAGACGGCGCTTCCCTAGAAGACGGCCTCATGGGGCGGGCCGGCCTCTAGCAGTCGGCCCACCCCTCTCCTCGGAGTCCGCATTCACCTACCTCGACGAGACGAAGCATGGCTACAGCGTGCGCTGACCAAGCGGCCACTAGACCCGCCGTACGCGGGACTATAGCCATACGACCCACGGCGCGACCTCCGTCATCAAGTACAAAGCTACAGCAAAAGGCAATCAGCGTGGCCCGCAGGCAGCGGTCCCTACCTGTCTGCCAGATTCTCGGCAATCGGTGGGGCCCTCTAAAGGTGGGCCCCAGCAGCCGGTGGAGAACCCGGCGACCCTAGACACTGACATCCGGGTCCTACACCCGGCCGTATTACCATTTGTACCCCTGGGGGTTGGCCTATCAAACCCCCCAGGGCTCACCCATGCAAAGGGTTCAACCGTCATCCCCCCCACACACTAACACCATAGCTAGGAGAAGCAAGGTAGCAGCCCTGCCCTTCTTCCTCCTCTAGCAACACAGCTCAAGGAGCAACCTTGTAGCCACCATTTGATCATAGTCATCATGCGGAGACCCCGCAAAGCAGGACTAGGGGTGTTATCTCTCTGGAGAGCGCTGAACCTAGGTACGTCTCGTGTGCGATCGAGCTCGTGCTCACTGCTCGTGCTCACTCCCGCTTCCAGGGCCCGACGACGTCCTGAACCTGGGTCCGTCTCGTGTGTCAAAATGCAACCCGTTATCTTTTCTCGGTACAAATCGCACTCGCCAGCCTCACCCACTCGCTGCCCAGATCCCCCCCTCCTTCCCAGATCCCCTCTCTCGTCGCGGGCCTCTCCTCCCCGTCGTCGCGGGCCTCTCTCTCCCCCGTCATCGCCGGCCTCTCCTCTCCTCCCACCACGATATCTCCCACGGCCTTCGCCAAAAACCCACTACGATCTCTCCCAGGTCCAAAGATTGTTATTTTAGGCGCCGGCGACGAGCTTCTGGGATTGTGAGGGGGAGGGAGTAGTATATTGCGAGAGGGAGGGAGTATATGTATGTATGCAGGGAACAGATCCTCTAACATAGAGGAGAGAAGTCAGGTAAGCTACAGTGCAAGTTAGTGCAAAATGAAGAAGGAAAGTCAGGAGTACTGTAGCAAACACTGTAGCGACATATTACTGCGCACAATTACTGTTCATGGAAATAAATCTGAAATTAATTTTATTGCAACATAATTTTGTTTGTATGTAATTTTTGTAAATGTATACAGTAGATTTGTAACTTGCAAATTAATTCAAATCGTTTTAGTCTTAATTCTATGGATGTGAAGAAGGAAAGTCAGGGTTATTGTAGTTTACATAACTTCTCTTCTTCATGTTGGAGGATCCGATCCCATGTATGCATGCGTCTCGGCAGGAAAGGGCCGAAATCACTATTCCGACCTTGTCAGAAATCTTCAGCACAAAATGACCTCTTCCAAAAACTATTTCATAATCTGACCCTTTTTAAAACGCCAAACCTCGTGGCGTTACTGTCCAAAACAGAAACGCCGTACTATTCAGCGTTGCTAGCCGGCCACGTGGCAAGTCGAAACGCCGAAGTAGGCCGCGTTGGTAAAAACGCCATACCTGGTGGCGTTGCCGTTGGACGTGAAAACGCCAAAGTCTTGGGCGTTGCACTCCTGATCCATTGCTACAACTCGCATCCAGCATGCATGCATGTTACCTCGCCGGCAATGCATGAAACAGTTTGACTCTTCTTCGATTGATGCATGCATGTTATACGTAGTGGTCAGCTGCCAGCCACACCAATCGTAGTGGTGACCATACTTTTGAGTTTTGATTTTGATGCATATATAAACATGTGCTAGAGAACAAATGATGTCGCTCTCTGCTGATTTCACACAGAAAACGACGCCTACCTGCATGCAACATGCATGTGATCGACCCTTTCGCGCGTGTCCGTTTTGGTCGCCGCAGACAGAAAACACGCCGACCCAAATAAACACGCGTCCGCTTTTCGTCCACCTATTGACCCATTCCCGACCCAATTTTAAGCCTTATTTACGTCAGCGAGGACACGAAGCGAACGTGCGCGGCGCGCGCCTACTCTTTCTGCTGGCCCGCTAGTCGGTGGCAAAGCGAACAACCTCCAGTTTTCCAAAAAACCCCGCCCGCTTGTGCTCCCGGCCGCGAGCCATGGACGACGACCTCGATGCCGCCGGCGGCCTCGCCTCCCTCGCCTCGTCCGGCCTCACCCCCGCCCCTCCGGCAAAGGCAAGCCCCGCGCCCCCCGCAAGACTGCGGTGCCGCCCAAGAAGAAGAAGCAGTTGACGCCGGCCTTGGAGTCGGCCAAGAGGAAGGGCCGCAGGCACACGGTGGACGCAAGGGAGGAAGCAGCGATCATGGGGAAAAGAAAGCCGTGGAGGAGGTTGGGGAGGGCGAAAAGCCACGGCCGAGGGGGGAGGCCAACTACAAGAAGGAGGACAAGCGGGATGCCGCGTCGATCGCCGGCCGCTGACAAGTGCGCCCGCATGAACTGTGTGGTGGTTTTTTTTTTGAAGACTGGCATTGTATGCCGGCCGCTAACATGGTGCCGGCATGAACTTTGGGCGACGGTATGGGCGCTCGCATGATTTATTGCCGCGGACCTTTCAAGGACATGAAATGGGTTGAGGGCGTTGGACGCACCACCGATTAAAAAAAATAAGGTGGACGTCAAGCGGACGGCCGATTTAAACAGACAAAAAACAAATAAGATTATCGTTCGCGTTGGAGTTGCTCTAACTAATGTATAGCATGCATGCATCGATCGAAAGAAGAGTCAAACTATTTCATGCATTGCCGGGGAGGTAACATGCATGCATGCTGGATGCTAGTTGTAGCAATGGACCAGGAGTGCAACGCCTAGGACTTTGGCGTTTGCACGTCCAGCAGCAACGCCAGCAGGTCTTCGGCGTTTTTTCTTGCCACGTGGCCGATTGCAACGCTGAATAGTATGGCGTTTCTACTTTGGACAATAACGCCACGAGGTTTGGCGTTTCAAAAAGAGTCAGATCGTGAAATAGTTTTTGGGAGAGGTTATTTTGTGCTGAAGATTTCTGACAAGATTAGAATAGTGATTTTGGCCGCAGGAAAGGGGCACTCTTTTAAGACAAGGCAAGCAAGCGTATGCCGTATGGGCCAACAACTTCGCGAGCCACGGTCAACTTGGGCCAGGGCAAGGTTGGCGAATTCAAATAGTTATTCAACTTGGTCCCCTTCAGCCGGTGTTTTGAAGCTGCCGACAGTGGATTTCGTGATAAGGAACGTACACCGGACGGAGCACCAGTACGTACTCTTTCTTTTTTGTGTGTGCGAATCACCAGCACGTACTCGTACACAGGAAGCGACGGCACGGCCTGCAAGCTGCAACCGGTGGTCGACAAGGTCATCAATGGCGTCGACGAACGAGCTCGAGTACAAGCCGCTGTTCGTATGGACAATGGACTGACGAGCTTGGCGGTACGTCACAGCAAAGTAATTTCAGGCACACGCAGTAATGCGATACAAATCTTGAGTACTCCGTATCTGAAGTTTCAGAAGAACACGTATACGCTGTCCCCCGGGGTGAAGGCAGTACCGTCGTCTGGCTGTTATTCCCGCTGCATATTACGGGTTTAACTGCAATCGTACCCAAAGCCAGTGTCTGCAGACGGGCGAGGTGATATGTTGCAAAAAATGGTAAAAAAAGCACAGTCCGGGCAGGGTAATGATGGGTTTCCTGTTGTTTCAGTGGCCAGAGCCCGAGTCGAACGTACAGCCCATGCAGAGCCTTGAGACCTATACATACAGCGTACGCTTGTAGCACATGATGCGTGTTTGGAGCGCAAGGCACAGACGTGGCATCCCTGATGGTCTACGAGGATGGATGGATGGTTCCATCCGGCATGAAATAGTAGTAGGAGGAGGAGGAGCTGAGCTGACACGATGACATGTTACTACATCAGATGAGACACGCCGGCTGGCTGCTGCAGCAGCACGGCCAGAACGAAACCAGACGACACGCTGCAAAGGAAGGAAGGAAGCAGCAGCGAGGCGTCGCTGAGCAGCAGACGGCGCGGGGTACGCTGGCGAGAAGAGAAGGGCGACGCCGCAGGCTCGCGTCATCATCATGCCACCACTAGCACTACTACTTGGCTTCGCGTGCTCGCCTTCACTGCGGGCTGCGGCTGGCAGCGCCATGAATGCGCGACTTAACAGCTGGATCAGTACAGGCCTGGCCTGCTGCTTCGGCAGCTCACGTACATTCGATGTGCTCGCCCATTCATTCCGGCGTGAGAGACAAGCTCCACATCACGTGGCCCGACGGCTCGCTCGCTCGAGAAAAAAGACTGGAGAAATGCTTTTTTTTAGCTTTGGAGAAATGCTAATTAACCAGCGTGTCAAGACTTTTTTTTGATTTCATAAACATATTTTGTGCAAACAATACTGTACATAACATCAGCTTGTCGGGAAGTAGCGAAATGCCATCACGCCGCGCAGCTGTGCCACACCCGCGCGCAAACCCCATTGAAGAACCAACCCCCTTGGCCTTGCGGTTCCTCGTGCACATGTCCGCGATCACGCCCGCGCCCAGGGCGATCCCAAGTCGATCCAGATCCGGCGCCCCGCTGATTATTATCACGACTAAACAAGTCGAGCCGGCGTCGGCCAAATCAGAATCCCGCGGCCCCCGATCGGCCCCGTGCGCGCGTGCGCGGCGTCCGAACCGACCGACTAGGATCGGCACGACACGAACCGTGGCCCGTGCGCGGCCAGCATGGCGCGCGGCGCGATGAATGCAGAGGCGGCAGCGGCGGCGCCACCGTACGTGCCGTGTCGCCTCGGGCTGGCAATACAATACGGCGTGCCGGGGCGCCCGCGGCACGGCTCGTGGCCGTGGGCGCGCGCCCGCCCGCCGATACGGGGGCAGACGGCGTGGGTGGCCCGGGCCGGGCCGGCACGGCGAGCCCCAGAGCGCGCCTAGGGACCGGCAGAGGAACGTGGGTGCGCGCCCTCTTTAACGGCTTACGAGGCGGCCGCCGCCGCCGCAACTGTCGATCGGTCAGGTGGCGGGCTGGCAGCCGGGGCCGCGGAGCCCAACGCGGCACGCACCTTCTCCCCCCGTGGCGTCACCACGGCACGCCGACGTGCTTCTGCTCGTTCATGTCAAAGCTACTATTCGACAGACACGGTCCCCCTCCCTCCCAGTCCCAGACTTTGACACCAAAGTGACAACATATGAACATCGGAATTTGTAAGCTTCCCACAGGTTCTTCTGTCCATCCATCCAAAAATCCGAGGTGAGCACTGGGCAGCTAGCTACCGACGACGGACAGAAGCAATAGCAGAAGAACAGCACGAGACAAACAAGTGATCACATGAGATAAACCTCGTCCCATTCCATCCAAACCCCAAACGACTGCACTACACAAGCATGTAATAAAAGGATTTATGACTATACCGTTGCCCTTAATCAGACCTTAATCATACTACCACTAAGCCTTAACCACTGCTGCAAAGAAACTACTCAGCCCGAATGCCGCCGAACTGCTGGTCAGGTCTCAGGTGAAGCGAGATGCCACGTCTCAGTACAGCCGGAGCATGCTCCTCGCGAACGACTGCGACCGCAGGTGCCGGCCGCCGTTGGCCGGCAGCCCGGTGGCGCCGCGCCGGCCGCTGGCGCTCCGCAGCGGGGTCAGGTAGAACCGCAGCATGCCGTTGTCCGCGTGCTGCCCCGGCGAGTACCGAGCGCTGCGGTTCCGCTCCAGCACGCACTGCTCTTCCTGTCGCCGCTTCACGCTGCCGTTGCCGTCCACGAAGCAGCGCCGCGAGCTGCCCAGGCCGGCGCTGTTGCTGCTGAAGGAGCTGCGCGCGCTGGCGTTGCTGTTGCACCTCTGCATCCCGGCGTTGCCGTACCCGCGGGCGCGCAGCTCCGGCCACGGCTCCGAGAACGCGCGGTCCGCGGCGTCGGACGGGCTGCTCCGCCGGCCCGTGGCCCGGCGGTGTATGAAGCCCCACAGGCTCCACGCCTTGCCGAGACGCCGTGGCTTCTTGGCGGGGCCCGGGAACGCGGCGTCCAGGGTCATGGGGAAGTCTTCGATGAGAGAGTTGGAGCTGAACCGTTGGTCGAGCAGGTCTTCGGCATGGTGGAAGTGGTAGAACTCCGAGCTGCCGATCAGCGGCGGCGCCGTGGCATTGGTGATGGCGGCCGCTGCGGGTGCTGGCTTTGCGTCGGGCGCTTCGAACGACCTTCTCAGCACGGAGCTTGACCGCTCCAGGCTCCGGCGCCTCCTGCTCGACGTATCCATGTAGTAGTCTCTCGTCTGCGCCGAGCCGCCAGGGGTGTTGGCGTCGCCGTCGGGCTCTGGCTGCGAGTCATCTTCCACAGGAATTTGGCCATCGGAGCGCTCCACCACGCCGGCAGGTGAGTCCTCCAGCGCGGACAGGATGGGCGGGAGCCGGGACAGCGGCGGAGGCGCTCGGCCAAGGCCAATGCCGGCGCCGGCGCCGAAGAGGTAGCCGTCCCAGGACGCGCGGGGCCCGTCCCAGGATAGGCCTACATCGTCGACGGACATGCGGCCAGCATCAAGGGAGAATCTTGGGTCCGTGTCGCACGAACGACGGCCTCCGGCGAACTCCGAGCCTGCTTCCCCACGAAGGCGGCTCCGCCGAAGGAACGAGGGCTTGGATGGCTTCTCCGACTGCGGCATTGCCGCGGCCGCTGCCTTGCTGCCGGCTGCCTCCTCCTTCTTGAGCTTCTGCTTGCGCCGCCACTTGTGCCACTTCTTACTGAAGACCGAGGCAGCGAGCCGGAAGCTCCCGGCGATCTCCTTCAGGTCCATGGGCGGCGGCTTCTTGGGCAGCGAAGATTCGAGATCTATGTGATCCTTCATGGCCTTGACCTCCCCGGTCCCATAAGCTTCGGTCTCCATCTCTCCCGAGGTGCCCACGACCAAGACGGGCTCCACCACCGGAGTTATCTCGTCGGAGCTCTCTGCCATGACGATCTCGTCCTCCAAGAAGATCTCCGGGACGCACGGTCGAGCCGGCGGCAACTGGTGGAACTCGGCGGGGAGCGCCGCGGCCGCGGCAGAGGAGGAGGCGGGGAACGCGCCGAAGGCCGTGCCGTCGCGGACGCGCTCGCGGTCGTCCTGGTGGAACAGCGCCCAGAGCGTGCTGCGCCCGCGCACGTCGCACGACCAGCGCTGCGGCTCGTCCGCGGCGAGCGCGTCGCCCCCGCGCCCGCCGCACGAGAAGGACTTGCAGCGGCGGAGGTCCGGCGGGGCGGCGCCGGAGCCCGACGGCGCCGCGGCGAAGGGCCTGGAGAAGAGGGAGCGGATGGCGGAGGTGGACTTGCGGCCCGGCGCGGCGGCGACGGCGGCGGAGGCCTCGAGGCCGGCGAGGCGCTCGCGGAGGCAGGCGGTGCAGAAGCCGGTGAAGGTCTCCTCCGGGTGCAGGTCGCAGCTCGTCGACACGGACTTGAGCGGCGGCGGCCGCGGCGGCTCCATCTGCAGCGTCATCGCGGCGGCTTCGTCACTCGTCGCGGCGCCAGCGCGCCATCACGTCTCTCGGGCGCGGTGGCACACTGCTCTGCTCTGGCGTCGCGCCGTACCAGTAGTAAGTGGAGTGGCGCAGGCTGGTGTGATGAGGGGGCGTGAGTGGACGGGCTCGAGGGCTGCTTCTGGTTTTAGAACGTAGTGCGAGGTAAAAGGATGAAAATGGACATAGACACGGAGATGAAAGTGAAAGGTGAATGGAAATCACGGGGGCCGTGACGGCCGTCGTCTCCTCTCTGCTTCGTTCAAGCTTTCTGTATCTTTCGAATGTGCTTTTTGCCTAATTTCCTGGGATCAAGCAGTAGATGTTCGAAGTTTTCTACTGCATCCGTTTCGGAATTAGTATAAGATAATTTAGATATTTCAAGTATGAATTATGTACGAACTAAAATAAATGAACAATCACGGTAAGACACATTCATATGCATCCGAATTAAAACAAAACTAGAATATCTGGTAATTATGACAGAGAAAGTATTATATAAACACAATGTTAAAGGCTGGTCGAGGCAGGGAGATTGAACACGCTCAAAATATTCTCAAATAAATAAGTAAGTGAAAAAAACAAACTATATGACCTCTGATAGTCACGTCAAAGCAACCTACGTCATGCAGTAGCAACCATCAATGTGAAACCCATAATGAGAGAGAGGTTCTCCAGCAACGATGTCTTCGAGAGAAAAATGGCGTGAGAATGATGTCGTCTCCTGATCTAACAATAATGGCTACCGTGCATTTTCACTTTGAAGATAAATACAACTATAGTCCAAAAATGCCAGCGACAAAGGGGTGATGTGGAAAACACAGCCATTGCTACGTACAACTGATGAGGGTTAGACCCAAATTTGTTGCTCAGAACTCGATACCATGTACTCGAAGAGAACCATCAAACTGAAGTCACTCTACATTGTGGGCCTCACTTCTAATAAAAAAAGTCACACTATGATATGACCTCACTTCCAATAAAAGTAGTCACTACTACATAGCCAGATCACCACACGACAATAGCCACACACTCGCACAACCCCGACATAGACGCGCCCACGTAAACGAGGTGTCGAGCGAAGCACACTTGCCATCGTCGGAAGTCGTGTACCAGCCATTGTGGGAGGTCGTTAACGCCGCCAAAAGCCTACTTGAGGGCGTATCCCGCGGTACCAAGTCCTGACTCACCAGTAGAAACCACCTTCAGGTAATGCCTAGAAAGGACAATGCCTCAGCCGAAGTCACTAGCATACACCCCTTGTTAGGCTTCTTAGAAGCATGTCGTATGTGATGCGAAGAAGCAACAAGGCTACTCGTCATCTTCTATGTGCACGTTCACTCTCACACACAACAGAAACCGCAAACTGGAGTCGTCGGTGCTGTCAAAAACCCACATGTAGTGCATTACTATGCTTCATGTTTTGAACAGTCTAAGTCGCCGGCTACTGAAGGAGACAACCTCTGCAACCTAGGCATTTGGCAAGCCGACAAATCTGACGGGAAAAATCCGACAGCCATGTCCAACCGCTTTGCACTCCTCATGTCAGTTGACATTATGTCTTGCTCGTAGTTTGTGAGCGCATCCAATGCCCCTAGTGGGATTTGGATGATTAATGACAAAACAATTAAGGGACTAATTTGTTCATAAGAATGCACAGGTGAAGTCCCTGAGATTTTTGTTTAACCAGTTGGTGATGACCCCAAGAAATATTATAAGAACAATTAGGCCTTCTTTGGTTCATAGGGTAGAAAAATCGTAGCAAAAGGAAAGTCATAGGAACTGAGATGACATGTATCTCAAATCCTATAAGTAGGAATAGGAAAGGAGATGTCATTTGATTCGCATCATAGGCTACTCGTCATCTTCTATGTGCACGTTCACTCTCACACACAACAGAAACCGCAAACTGGAGTCGTCGGTGCTGTCAAAAACCCACATGTAGTGCATTACTATGCTTCATGTTTTGAACAGTCTAAGTCGCCGGCTACTGAAGGAGACAACCTCTGCAACCTAGGCATTTGGCAAGCCGACAAATCTGACGGGAAAAATCCGACAACCATGTCCAACCGCTTTGCACTCCTCATGTCAGTTGACATTATGTCTTGCTCGTAGTTTGTGAGCGCATCCAATGCCCCTAGTGGGATTTGGATGATTAATGACAAAACAATTAAGGAACTAATTTGTTCATAAGAATGCACAGGTGAAGTCCCTGAGATTTTTGTTTAACCAGTTGGTGATGACCCCAAGAAATATTATAAGAACAATTGGGCCTTCTTTGGTTCATAGGGTAGAAAAATCGTAGCAAAAGGAAAGTCATAGGAACTGAGATGACATGTATCTCAAATCCTATAAGTAGGAATAGGAAAGGAGATGTCATTTGATTCGCATCATAGGATTTTTTTTCCATTGAGTCTAAGCTAATATTTATTTTCCTATGAAATATGGAGGATAGGAAAAAATCCTTTATAGGAATAGGATTCTATTCCTACAAACCAAATGACTCTAAATAAAATTTTCCTATATAAATCTTATCCTATGAAATTCCTACAAGATTCCTCTAAACCAAAGGAGGTGTTGGTGTTCTTGGAATGCCTGTTAAAGAATTGGAAGTTGTTTTGTGGACTTTGACATGGAAAATGTTATTGAGGCCAAGTGTGTCATGTTATCCAAGAATTCATCCACATCATCATTCAATTGATCACTACAAAACAAATAAAGAACCTAGCCATCAATACCACATCAGCAATCAATCTCTTGAGCAATTGAAAAATAATAAGGAAACAAAATATTTTTCTTACCTAGCGGCCGTTTCATAGAGCATGTCGGCCTCGCTCCGGGTCTCGTTTGAATCCATCTCGATTAAGATGGAGTGGGTGGTGGCATGGATGCAACATGCCGCATAGTAGTCATCCGCGCCACAAGATGTCGAGTGGTAGCTTCTTGACTATCGCATCCTTCTTCTTCGCGATGGTCGTTGCATCGTCCGCTGCCTTGACTAGCTATCCTTTTGTTGGTCGAATTGAACAAGGATGGTAGGATGATGCCGGCGGAGTGAGCGGCGACCACTAACGATGACCGAGATGGCTCAATGAGGGTTCTTGCCTAGGCATCACCGCTTTGCTTCTTGCGACGCTGAACTCTTGGGCAATGGTGGGTCTTCGACGGTGACAAGTGTGGCTAGCCTGCAACGGGGGTGGTATTTTCGATTCCACTGCACGACATGGCCGAGAATGGTGGACGGAGGGGTAGCGGCGACAGCGTTGGGGTTGGGCGGGAAGCTGCGCGGCATGGGATTATGGATCTTCTTTGCTCTAAACACAATATCATTTCTGCATTTCTAGACTGACCAGAATATCACGGAAATCACAACCAAGACTAGACTTTTTTCAGGCTTTCTGAAGGTTTTCATCCAAATATTTAAGCATTCACTTGAACTTTTGGGAATTGTTCTAAGATCAAAAGCACATTTAATTAAACTACCGCTCAATCTAGCAGTAGAACAATCAAAAAACAAATGATCAATGTTTTCATCTTGTCCATAGTAGACACAATCCTTCCCCCCTTGCCAACCCTTTTAAATCAGATTATCTTTGGTTAGAATGCTTTTTCGAGCAATCAACCAAAAGAACATCTTGGTCTTGGCTGGAACTTTGATTTTCCACAGAAATTTGTGCGGAAAACCTATCTTAGTTTTGATTAAGAAAGAATATAAAAATTTCATAGAAAAATTTGTCCTTAGTAAGTATCCAAAGTGGTTGATCTTTACCTCCATACATTCTCACTTCCTCACACCTAGATTTTAAACTAATCCACATCTCAGCTGTCTCACCAACCAAATTTCTCCTGAAGGTGAACCCATGCCACCCCCTACTGATGGCTTCGGCAACAGAAAAGTTGTGATCAAAGCTAATATTACAAATTCTAGGATATAAGTCATTTAGGGATTTTGACCCCACCCACCAATCCTTCCCAAATCTAGTATTTCTCCCAGCCCCCAATTTTTCGTAACAAGTTGAAAATAGATTTTTTAACCCCATCAAGCTGCCCCAAAACTAGGAATCCCTAGGTTTTTTCTCTATGCCAGAGAGACATCTATTTTTCACATATTTATTGAGTAAAATCTCAGTCTAGATACCAGTTTCAGTTGCTAGCTTCCACAACCATTTCGCTAATAGGGCTTTATTCATAATTTCTAGGTCAAGAATCCCCAAACCTCCCTGTTCTTTTGGTAAGCAACATGTTTGCCAATCAACCAGGTGATATTTCTTCTTATCCTCATTTTTTGCCAAACTAATCTAGCTCTAAAGAAATCAGCCTTTTTCCTCACCCCAGCAGGTAATGGATAAAAGGACATCATGAAAAGAGGAATATTAGCCAGACAGGCCTGGACAAGAGTCACCCTACTTGCCATATTTAAAATTCTACCTTGCCAACATGCACACCTTCTCTCAATTTTCTCGGTGACCAAAACTTATTCCCCAGTCTTATATTAGAAACTGGCAATCCAGATATTTAAGAGGGATTTTCCAACTTCACAAGTAAAAATTTCTTGATATATCTCAGTCTTATTAATAGCCTCCCCAAACAAGAAAATCTCACTCTTATGAAAATTGATAGTCAACCCTGACATCTGCTCAAATGCAGTTAGAATGAATTTCCAGTTTTTGGCACTTTGTTCATCATCTTGCAAAAGGAAAATAGTATCATCAGCATATTGGAGCATGTTGACCCCACAAATGCTAAACTCAGATAAGACTCCTTTAACAAATCCCTCATGTTTAGCTTTATCTAAGATAATAGCCAAGGCATCAGCAGCTATATCAAATAGAAAAGGAGACAGGGAATCACCTTGTGTGAGACCTTTGCAAGTTTTAAAATAGGGTCCTATAATGTCATTAACTTTGACCCCTACACGCCCCCAACCATGGCGTGCATCACCAGGTCACACCATTGGACAGGAAAATTCTTTAATTTCATCATTTTATACACAAAAGGCCACTTGATTTTATCATATGTTTTTTCAAAGTCCACTTTTTAAAAGCAATCCACTCTGTTTTTTATGATGTATTGTGTTAAGGGCTTTGTGTAGTACCACCAACCCCTCCATAATATACCTCCCTTTGATAAAGACAGTTTGATTTGCAGAAATAACATGTTTTATTACTTTGTTGAGCCTGTTCATTAGGACTTTAGTTATGATTTTAAAAGTCACATTGAGGAAACAAATTGGTCTGAATTTCTGGATTTGTTTTGCATCTTTAACTTTAGGAACTAGGGTAATTATCCCACAGTTTAATCTTGTAATGTCAAGAGTCCCGCAATGGAAATCATCTAATAGACCCTTGAGATCCCACTTCACCAGCTCCCAATTTTTTTGATAAAAGCCTACAGGTAGTCCATCTGGGCCTGGAATTTTGTTTTTGTTTTCATACCAAACACCACATCTTGTAATTCCTGCATACTAAAGGGTTCAACCAATGTGGCAGGCTGCTCCTCAGAAATCCCAGGTGCATTCTAAATATTAAGATCCACTGTTGAAGACTTAGGTTGACCAAACAAGTTTTTACAGAAATTTGTGATGTATTTAACAAGCTCATCACCCCTTCTATCTCCCCTTCCTCTTGGATCTGGGAGAAAATTATGTTCTTTCTTCTCCTCCCATTCACCTTGGCATGATAGTATTTTGTGTTGCTATCCCATCTTTAATATCCCTATCTTTATATCTCTGCAGCCAATTTAATTCTTCTTGTTTCAGCAATCTGTTAAGTTGAGCCCTCGGCTCTTTTGATCATTTCTGTCATAAGTAGATAGTCCAAGAAGCTTAGCTTTTTGTCAATGTCATCTAATTTAGATAATATTTCTTTTTTTAGTTTCCTATACCATGCATCAGAGTTAACTATTCACCCCCTCGCTTTTTTTCTGAACATTCTCAATTTCTATTGCCATTTCTCAATGTGGCTGCCCACAAATTGGGCAGACCACACTTTGGTCACAAAATCTCTAAAGCCTTCTTTGAGCATCCAGGAATTTTCATATCTAAATGTAGGAGTAGCATTATTTTTATTTTCAGTATCTAGAATCAGGGGAGTATGGCCAGGCATTTCTCTTTTAAAGGATAATGCTCTTCCTAGCCAGGACAAATCAGAATTCTGTCCAATTTTTTATATGTAGGGTCACTCTAGTTGTTAGCCCAGGTGAAATTCCAACCATTCAATGGTAATTCTCTCAGGTCGACATGTTCGACTATAGCATTAAAAATGAAGCTTCGGTGGTCATTACTAGTGGGTTTACTTTTTCATCACTCTTTCTAATAATATTAAAATCCCCTCCAATCACACAGGGCATGGTTGCATTATCTTGATACACCTTGGATAATTTTGCTAAATATGCAGCTTTACCAGCATTTTGAGCATCACCATAAACCACCACTAAATTTCATTCAAATTTAGCCTTCTTATCAAACACCAAAATCCTAACAAAGTACACTCCAATTTCTACGTTGATAATATCAAAACTGTCCAATCAATACCAACTAAGATCCCACCAGATCTCCCTTTGGTTGGGACCATTTCCAATCAAAGTTTCTACCTCCACAAAGGTTATGTAGTTCTTTTTTTGAAAAATCAAACTTAATAGTTTCATGAATCCCCATAAAATCCATTTTTCCATTACAAATAGTCTCTATAATAAAGCTTTTCTTAACATCGGGACTAATGCCCCTAACATTCCAAAACATCCCTATCATTTTTCCTTTTTATGTCTACCTCTTGTCCCCCCAATATGAACAACCGACTTCAATAGGAAAATCCTGGTGAGCCAAAGCTGCTTTTCTTCCCACTGGTGAAGATATTTTTGAGATGAGAGAAATGATACATCTTATTCTCAGCATCAGAATGGTCTTCATCAGAACATAGTTCTCTAAGATCAGCCTCTCCAATATCAATGGGATCATTTTTTCAATATCCTCAGTGGATTTTTTTGGAAATATGTTGATAATAAAAATCTTTCCTGCATTGTCTCATCTTAGCAATGATATCCAAGTTTTGATCTATCATACTAACTAAACATCCTAAATCTATCCCAATTTTATCAGCCGTGAAAAATAAAGAAGACGGGGCGGAGGCAACTTTTTGAAGATGAAATATGGTCCTTCCCACCTAGCCGCCGTCCCGACGATGTTTCTAGCATCGCTGGAGAGCGTGTGGAGGTGTATGTCCGACAGATCTCATGATCCGGTCGGCGTTTGTCTTCGGTGGATCCGCTTGGATCTGGTCTTTGTTCGTGTATGTGTATGCAGGTTTGATCTTACCGATCTAGGATTCTCTTCATCAACGGCGGTTGCTATTCTGGTGTGTTGGTCCTATGGTGTCTTAGCACGATAATTTTCCGATTGTCTACTACAATAATGTTTGCCCGGCTCCGATGAGGGAGGGGCGATGACGGCGGCGCGCCTTCGGCTCACTCTAGTGCTTGTAGTCGTCGTTTGGTGGTCTACAGACCTGGATGTAATTTTTACTTTTTGTGTTCTTTGTAGTACCTTGACAATTAATGAATAGATTAAAAGTTTTTTGCAAAAAAAAAAGAAACCTGTAAACCAATACAATCCCATTGTGCTATACAACGATGCCAAGTGCGCGCTAGCAGTAGCTAATTAGTGGGTGCTGTGCAAGTAACTACAACTAGTAGTAGCATTATGACTATTAAAGCTAAGCTGGACTGTCAACTAGTAACATTATCACGATGCTTGCACTCTTGCGTAGCTATCAACGCCTAAACATGTTTAAAAAATGCCAGCGTGCAAAACGCCGCGTTACATTTTATTCCCCATGATCAAGCCTGTGTGCGCAGCGCCACCCTGCCCTAGAACTCTAGAAAATTGGCTTCTCCGTGGACCGATCATCTCACTCGCCCGTTGAGAACAAAGCCAACGGGTGGATCAACGCGGAAACGCCTTGACTTTGCAGTATCAAGTGTGTATATTATCATTATCACCGATCTGGGCATCCCCCTCCTTGGTCTGCACCACGTAAAATATCTGAAGTTACTTCACTCCTTCACTGATGCCACGAACAAGATATCGGTATGAACCGCATACATTTCATCAGAAATCACCAAGCCCTAGCAGCAGCTTTTCCGGCGTATGAATTTCAGGACCGGCGTTCTTCTGGGATTCAGACAAGCTTGCAGTTGCAGAGAATCTCGTCAGTGAGATCTTACTACATAGTTGCATCCATACTTACCGCTTGCGCGTTCGAAAGGATGTACCCACCGAAGGCATTGACAGGAGCAGCACACATAGCAAAGTTCGATGGAAATTTTAAGCTTCAGATCTCCATTTCTACCAGTACATTTCTATCTACCTCTGAAATCTGAAAGCGGCACCTTACCTCTGAAGCATTTCTCGGCAACAGATGTGAATGTGAACTTTCCCTTTCCCGCTTTCCCCTTTGATCCCTGCCTCCGTGTTCCTCCAGCAGCTTTGCCCACCCCATTTTCCCACTTGCTCATCAGGTCCCCAAAGCCTAGCAGCAGCGGCAAGCCGGCAAGAGAACAAAACAAAAGGGCACTCGGGTGGCACCTGTCCTCTCTCTCTCTCTCTCGGCTTCACATTTGTCCTACTTACGCAGGCATCAGCACCAGCTTAAGACAAAAGATGGCATCTGATCAGGGGACGCCTAGGAGCTTAGGATCTTGATAAAGAAGGGTCTGTGTGTAGGCACGCACATGATGTGATGCCAAACAAAGCTGTCCCGTTCTCAAGCTTAGGAATGAGTGCTGCTATGCAGACGATACATGTTGCACGATACATGGACGATAGTGCAAATTAGACCATCCATGCAAAAAACTAGGTGCAACACATCCACTCGATTAAACATATCGTGCGTGAATCCTTCAGCAGTATCGTTTGTGAAGTAGTTTCGCTTAGGAATCATAGTTAATCATGGGACGTACCCCCCCTCTCCTGCTTGCTCATCTCTGATTGATTCCTTTTGTTCCGGAACAGTGCCTCGGCACCTCGCACGCGTGATGTACCTCGATGCATCCGACTGTATCTGCTACTACTACTGTTTTGTTTTGTTTACATTAGGGGACTTTCTGGCTCGGTAAGTGTGAATCAAAGTGTAATATTAATAAGAAGCGGCCATGTTACGGGCAAGCTTCCAGGAAGGAATGGATCGATTCACATGTGGTGGTTTAGTTTAACCGCCTTCCTGGATCTCCGTTCAGACAATATTCAGATATGATCCCGTAATCAAATAGAGCCTCGGTGTACGCGTATAAGAATTAGAAAAAATTCACTGAAGGTTTATATCAATTCATGCAAATATGATTGATTTGAATAGTAGTATATCATGAACAAACTGATTGATACGACGGTGGTCTGAACAGTATCGTCGTGTGTAGTGAAATCTGTGCTACGCAGACTAGGCCGGCCTCTTCTCAGCCAGACACCGACAAAGCAAAAGGGCGCCGATCATGAACAGTGCGCCCCTTGGATCGCATCGGGATCGATCACATCACGCACACAACACAAGCGGCGGCAGCGGCAGCGCGATCGCCGTGGACGGACGCCGGCGGCCTTTCCGCCTCGCCGTTTTTCCCTTTCCCCTGCAAACGAAAGGAGTGATCGGCATCAAAGGACGGGCGCACACCACCCCCGGGGAGGGAAGCATCTGCAGAAAAGAAGAGACGGGAGAAAGAAAGAGAGAAAGAGGGGAGATGCGTGCGATGCATGGGAATGGGCGAAAGGGGGCGCCTGTCGCTCGCGGTGATTGCCCGCGCATGTGGACGGATTCGGCTTTCCCGACCGATTCTCCCACTGTGAATTTCGCAGGGTTTTGAACCGTGCCTCGCCGGAACGGGAGCCCGATCGGGCCGCAGGACGCGATCGGGCCTGCGCTCAAGCGCGCGGATCCCGACGGAGGAATGTTGCTTTGCATGGAGGGGCTGGCTGGCAGACTGCGCGTGCATGCAGGAGGACCAGAGACAGACGGAGAGGAACGTCTCGGTAATTTTGGGCTGCGTACTCCCTCCGTACTCTGACTGTGAAAGAGAAGTGCCGGAGAGAGGCCGTGGTCACTCGCCGGAACGAACTGATTTTTGCGACAGCCCTTTGTCCTTTCGGATTTTGAATCACAAAGTTCAGCTGTCTACTGCTTCGCGCGCCAAAGGAAATGCACGGGAGAATACGGACGTTGCAGTTGCATACCAAAGGCTCGGTTGAGAAACCCATCTAGCATCATTTGTGGAGTATAGCAAACAGACCATAGGACCAATCATGCAACATTTAGAGGCTAGCCAATGGCATGAAGCCTGATGGGTTTGAAAATAATGGCTCATGCCGGCATGCTTTGGAGCTAGCGCTCCGTCACAATGGATGGCCCAGCAAGATGCCACGTCCGTTGTCTCTCTCTCTCTCTCTCTCTCTCTCTCTCTCACACACACACACACACACAGAGGGGTTTGTAACTGCATGAATGAATCATCATCATCGGCTGCTGCATGCCGCTGGGGTTCAAAGGCGCCCAGCCAAAGTGGGGCAGTAGAAAGCAAAGAGGACTGCGCCGGCTTTAATCAACCCCCTTTGTAGCCATGGCACCAAGCGTTCGTTCGTGCATGGCTAGACGGTATAGGGTACTCGATGGCGTGGCGCCCACGGCTCACTGTGACGTTAATTACTGCGGGCTACGGATGAACCGGAACTTTAACAGTCATCTACCCCCTCTCCGGCCGTCCGCGCTCGCCGGCGGCAGCATGATGGGGGGCATCTCCGGCGCGCATCTCGACGCGCCTAACCTCTCATGATGACGGCTCACCACGGCCGAAGATCGCTTTTACGGGTCGAATCATGAGCGGGCGGAAACTTGCATGGGTTTCTTTGCCCGATCATTGCCGCCCGCTTGGATTTCGGGGGCACGGCCTGCCTCAGGCTGGTATATGCCGTTTGCTGCAGACATGGTCCCTGTACAAAAATTTCAGGTAATCTCGTAGGGAATCATAGGCGTCGGGGGCGTACGTTCTGCATTGGATGCCTGGTCTGGCGGGCAGGAGATGCTCGTGTGGCATGCGGAGCAAAGTGCACCATCGAGAGCCTTGTGAACATGCCCGTGTTTGAGACCGTGGGATGGGCGTTTTCTGCGCAATTGGATGGCCATGATTTGCCTTTCCTTGGAAGGCTATCATGCACGAGCAACCAAAGGAATAAAGGATGATATTCTGCACTCAACATATTCCAAAGTAAATCCGGTAAGAAAAACGTATATAGGGAACCAAAGGAAGAGTGTGCAGCAAGGATTCCCATAGATTTCCATCTTATGGCTACTGAAACTGCCAGACCACGGCTTGCCTTGAGATTACAAGTGAGGCCACGACTGACTGATTGCCTTGCCACCTTGAGAGACAAACGCCGGAGACCGATTTTTTACCATTCGGGAAGGGGGAAAAGCGCACTGACATGGACTGCACGTATGTGGAAGGGCCCCTTTCCTCTTCCGCGAGGGACGCAGGCTGCAGCTGCAGGAATCAATGGCCGATCACATGGAGTTCGTCCGAGACCAACGCTCAATGGACGTTCTCATTTATCAACATGCAAACACGAGACAGGGTGCCGATTGCAAGGCAAGAATGTCAGTCGGACTGATGACTGCTGATCGGCATTCGGCAGCCAGTGAATGCACACTCATATACTCATGTGCCCTCGCGTTCAGGATCGGGGGGGCGGGGAGAAAGAAAGGGACGGCACGTATGAGCAAAGGTCGCCATCATTCTCGCCGTAACGCGGAGAGGCGGGCACTAGGCTGGGGCTCCTCCGGCCGGCGGTACGTGGAGGGGAGGAGACGCGCTCAGGTGGCCGCGGCGGCGCTCCGGGCGTGGGCTTGAACGTTGACCTTTACCTCATCGTTCACTAAGCCCGCCCGCTGTATACGGGGCGTTTCAGTGAGTCTGTGAGTGCGAAGTTATGGTGCACGGGAGTGGGCACTATCTGAACATAGGGCGTCCCATCTGCACCCACTTTTACAAAACTGCATTTTAAGCATGTTTTATAATGTTAAAAAATATAACAGAAAATTTTATGCATACATGTTCGCAAATGTGTGTATGCAGTACAAAGTTTTGTGAAAAGAATGTCATTTTAGTTTGACTTCGTAAAAAAAACAAATTCCAGTGCTTCTAAATAGCGTTTCATGGCATAATTTTTTGTCTTTCTTGCACAGGTCGCAATAAAGTTATTTTTCTGTAAAACTTTATGTACGCACATAGAACACGAAGACGTACCTGTGCAATCTTTTTTAGGTTTTTTTGGCATTTAGAAATGTGTTTTTGAAAGTGGGTTCATATGTATCCGGGTTCATCCATACACTTCCCTGGTGCACGGGCAGCATGATGCCCTTTATTTAAAAAATTAACAAAAACATATTTAGACGTTTCAAAAGAAATAAATATGTGGATACTTGTATGTGTTCACTACGGATTTATGAAATTTAGTTTTAAAAAAATATAATTTGTAAGTTGTACAAAAGAAAAAAAAAAGCCCAAAAAACAAGAAAAAAGCTGCCCATTTGAAAATACATATTTCTCTTTTTTTGTGCGCCACATGTGAAAGTAAAATGTTGTGAAATTTTGCACGTGAATGGTATACATGTGTGTGTGTGTGTTCACAAAAAAATGATGTTTTTTTCACAGTGAAAATGGATCTTTTTTTTTGTAACGGGCGCCATGGTGCCCGTGCACATCTTCCAATTTTCGGCGTTTCAGTGCCATATCCAAAGTGGGGCGGGCAGTTTTTTTTGAAATATTTGATTACAAATTCTAAATACATGATCTATGTTTCTCACACACAATGTATATGATTTCGTATACATTTTTTGATACGCGAGAAACATTTTCTCTATACACATTTTACATTTTGCAAACGCTTGGCCAACATTTTTCCAAAAGTTTTATTTAAAGTGTCCATGCGTTGCAACGAGATAATAAAATGGTGGTCTTCAAATCAAGTTTCAAATATTCGCATTTCATGTATATACATGTACTTGAATATTTTTGCAACAACCGATGAACATGCAGACATAAGGCACGTGCTTTCTAACAGTGGCGAAGGCGGGAATAATTTATAGGTGTGGCGGATTTCACGAGGTAAAGACCAATGTACAATATAACTATGTGCCGCTCGTGCTCTGCCTCGCCCGCCCGTGGCCACTGCCATGCCCGGCCCGGCACTTCCAATCTCACACGGTTGCTCTCTGATCGATGCCTTACTCGATCTTCTGGCACTTAGCCGGCTAGGGACGGCAGGTCGGAACCAGGAAAGAATCACACGAAGCTATGCAGGCTCGCGAGTTTGGAGAGTAGCTGTGCGGAGTGCCACATTTAATGGGTATTCAAAGTCTAGAATGAAAATCGAAAACATAAAGGTTCACAAATCGTTCACTGCAAAACATAAACGTTTGTCGGTGTTGAATTAGTGCTCTTTGAAGCTTTCTTCCATTTTTTTCTTTCTAAAATTGCTTATTAGTCTCTCTAGTTACTACTCCCTCCGTCCCAGTGTGAAAAAACGTCTTACATTATGGGACGGAGGGAGTACATAGTAGATTCCTTTTTTAACACAACTTGCGTCATAGATCAGAAAAACAAATTCATTGATGATAGATCACAGAACAACTAATCGAATTCCCCTAAAAAAACAATTAATCGAATTTATAAAAAAGAATTGATGTTTACTAGTGTATGGACTGAAAAAATGGACACAAGAAGTACGAAATTTTAGAACCAATACGGCCAGAATCCTGACCTGACGTCATTGCTCCGGCCTCGCCGTTGTTGGCACATAGAGGCATTAAGCTCGTCGCTTTTGGGTCTGCGCCGCGGCTGTGTCACTCGCCACCTAATTCCTTGCAGTGCCACCCGCCGCCGCCGCGTTCGCCGAGCATGGTCGCCGCCGGAATCCCCGTAATCGAGAGTTAGATTCCGTAATTGCGGTTGTGTCTCTGCATGATTTCCATCAGCGGGCTCGATTTGTAGCGTAACTGGACTACTAGAGGCTGGAGCTGGGCTTTTTTTTTTGGAAAAGGACTGGAGCTAGGCTAACATGCAGCTAGGTGGGCTGCTGGGAGGATAATTGGGCCATGGGCAATTCGACGCGCCTCTGAGAGTGTTCTCCTCCCAACTAACGAAACTGAACTCAGCTCAAATCTTCAGACAAGTATAGTATATATACGTAGTATTTTTGCCAAATTTTAGGTATGGCACCTGCCAAACCTCGCCATATAGCTGGCTCCGCCCCTGCTTTCTAACATGCTCACAATGGATCGATGTTGGAGTTGATCCTTGATGCATGTATTTTTTTATTTACATCCTTGATGCGTGTATGAGAAAGAAAAGAAAATGTCAGTCTCACGAGGGATGAAAAATTGAAGGGCCCTATGACGTACGAATAATTCGTAGGAACGCATTTTTTTCACATTTACGGGTGGGGGTGGACCATTTACTTCAAATATAGGGGCAGTGTCGATGACAGTCTAAAAATTCAGAATTTAAAGAAACAATTAACAAAGAGTTTTTTTCACTTACGAGTGACGGGGCGGGTAATTTACTTCAACTTTAAGTGCAGTTTTCATAACAGACAAAAAAAATCAGAGAAACAATTAACAAAGAGTTTTTTTTCACTTACCGGTGCCATGATGGATAATTTACTTCAACTTTATGGGCAGCTTAGGATAGGTGGACAGACAAAAAAAATTCAAGGAAACGCACTGTCCTTTATTATTATTATTATTATTATTATTATTATTATTATTATTATTATTATTATTATTATTATTATTATTATGTCCAGAAGCGAGATATAGGGGCGCCCCGAATCCTATATGACGCCCGCGAGCGGGAAATAGAGGAGGCTCTGCTCATAAGGGAGTGAAGTGGCCAGGCGAGCTGTCGTTCGCTTCCTAGAGTTGTTTCTGTTTGCCAGTTTTTCTCTTTCTCTAGGTTATTTTCTTTTCCGGTTCTTCTAACTTTTTTAGGTCTTTTCTTTTCTTTTTATTTTACCTTTTTCTTACTTTATGTACACGGCGATTTTTGTTATTGCACATGAACAATTCTGTAATATACAATGAATTTTTTTGAATACACACTTTTTTAATATACAATGAACATTTTTCAAATACACACTAATGCGTTTTTAGTATGCGTTGAAAAAAAATTAATACATACTTAACATTTTTTAATATAGTTAACCTTTTTAAATATACAATGAACATATTTTTCATTATACACTATACATTTTTTAAACTCACACTGAACAACTTCCAAAAATATGTTCTTATTTGCAACAGAATTTTAGATATATGTAGCTCCCTAACAAATGGTTTTGAAGAAAAATGAATAAAAATCAAATAGAAAAATTACTTGCATCATAGTTGGCCGACCCTTTTCCATTGCTTTCAGGCGTTGCCTTGTCTACCCGACGCTTGCATGCGCCCAATAGGAGCTCTCGTGCTTTTTGAATTCGTTAACATATTTCAATGTCATGAAAACAAATAGATGCACAGACATATTTTGAATTTGTGAGCACTTTCTGGAATACGTGAATATTTATACAATTTACACATTTTTTTCAAATTCTTGAATATATTATTAAATTCATGAAGTTTTCTCAAACTCATGAACATTTTCCGTATTCATGAGCATTTTTCGAATTTGTGAGCATTTCTTAAAATACATAAATATTTTATCTAAGATCTTACTAGCACATAGCAATCATCGATATGTAGTTTTGTAAGACAGTTCAGTTTCTAAGTTACATGAATATATACTTTTCAAGAAATTACGCACCGAGCTCCAGTAAATGGCCGAATGGCGACAAATTATGGAAAGGAATACTGAATCAGTTTAGCTACTTGTATGTGGTCTAAAAATTATATTTGGGTTAGACGATTTTTCCTAGAAGCAAGCAGTCGACGGAGTGAAGGAAGGAGCAGTTGCCGGCTCGATGGGGAATCCCTCTGGGTCTATCTTAGGGTGGCATGTGACCCCGGTATCTATCTTAGGGTGGCTGGTCACCCTATATCTATCTTAGAGGTGCGGGGTGCTGCAGGTTCACCCCCCAAAAAAGGTCATCGTCGGGGTTAGACTCGGCGAGGCTAGCGCAGGGAGAAGAAGAACATGGGAAGGGGGTGGCTAGCGTTTCGGCCGGTGGTATGTTGGGCGGTTCGGGAAGAAGAACGTGGGCGCTGGAGGTTGAAGGATTAATCCGACCGCTTGTTTTGCTCGGGCTGTTGAAACAAATCAACTGATCCAAATTAAAATTTGGGTCACTTAAGGCGTGTACAATGATGCTATGCTAGGAGTGTCATGTAGGATAAATGCCGAGGTGGAGGAGAGATAAATCATATGAAAAGGCATGTCTTCTCATATTTGAGAGATGATCTTTTAGCATAATATGTCTCACCATGTTTTTAGAAATAACTAGCTATTGAAGATAAGGCTAAGAAATAACCCATTATAGACATTTTTTGTCATCTTTAAATTACATGCAGAGTTAAAATAAAACTATCTTATCAACCATTGTAAATACCCTTATCCCTGGCCAATCCCATACTGAATAAATTTTCGTCCGCACCCACTCAAATCTACTCCCTTCGTTTCAAAATAGATGACCCAACTTTATACTAACTTTGTACGACAACAAGGTTTGTCTGGCTCCGGTGAGGGAGGGGCGATGACAGCGGCGCGCCTTCGGTTCGCTTCAGTGTTTATAGTCGTCGCTAGATGGTCTACGGATCTGGATGTAATTTTTATTATTTTTAGAGTTCGTTATACTATCATGATTGAAGATGAATAAATTAAAAGTTAAAAAACTTTATACTGAAGTCAGTATAAAGTTGAATCATATGTTTTGAAACGGAAGGAGTACCTTTGAGCTTGTTGTTGCAGGCGCAAAACGCCAGAGGGCACAGGGCCTGCCCCACCATCGTGCTGCCCCGGACCCCAAAGCCGCAAAACGGCATCAACAACGAACAGTCGGTCATACATGGGGCGACTTCGGCCGGTCGATCCGCCCGGTCCCGTCACCGTCCCCGTCAGTGCCGGACCGGCGCGGATGCAGATGCTGAGATGCAGACGTCGATAAGCTGGAAGAACAGATCGCGGACGGCTCTGCCTCCAGGCCTCGACGTCGCAGCTCGCAAACCAGACGTCGATAAGCTGGAGGAACAGCCAGACGCAAGGCTTTGTATTCCTCGCTCCCCTCCCCACTTGCTGAATCGTCAACTCACCGGCTGTGGCTGGGGTTGAGATCCGCGTACAGTCGACAGGACAGGACAGGCCAAGTGGCCAAGTGTGCGGGTTGCTTCATTGTGTTGTCCTCCCGCCGCAATAAGAGAGCATCAAATACTACGAACCTGCAATTTTCCTTCTTCTCGGTTGTCACGATGGGTATCAAGTACTACTAGGAGTATTCAAGTACCGTACCTGTACCCGTCTTATAGCAGCCAACGTTTTTCTTTTTGAGAGAGAACAAGAGATGCTCCTCGCTTGGTAAAAGGTGAACTGGTTTTCTTTTCTTTTCTTGAGAAAACTTCGTTGCACTTCATTGATCAACAACGACGTTCAGGGATTGTTACAGGATCATGTGGCGCGACATGGCGGCCAACGTTTAAAGATGGGAATTTTTTGTTTTTATGGCTCTAGCTTTCGCTCCTTTTTTTTATGCCACTCTGAAATTTGATATTTCACTTTTGCCACTTTTACATTTTGAAAATGTAGCACAAATTGCCATTTCATGACAAAATAAAAAAAATAACATTTTACTTTTGCCATTTTTAACTTTTGACAATGTATCACAATTGTCTTTCAACTCAACATCTCAAAAAAGAAATCATTATGGGAACCACGTCGTCGCTCAACACTATGACCAAGGCCTTAGGCTTTCACCTCCCCCGAACGGGAGGAAGAACGTCTCCCAAGGAGGGAAGAGACATGAGAATGATGTCACTACCTAACCCTACGACAAGGGCCTTAGGCTTTCTGTCAATGACATAAACCAAGGACCGACAAGGTCAGAAAGGCCACCACGCCCCCCTCCCTAGGAAAGAAGAACGACACCCATAGACATGCCTTCAACCGAAGCAACCAGCCTTTTCATCCCACGACCGACCAAAGCCACGGATAACCTGTTGTGCTATGTCAATGCATACTTGGTGCGCTAACAGCCCAAAGCATCCCCTGAATAGGGATGGGTGCACCACCCCATCCATCTCGCCGGACAGTCTCGCGCATCCCACCATAACCAATGCATCAAACATGCGCCGTGGAGTGTCACATGCCGGAGGAGCGCTTCAAAAGGAGCCCTTGACCACTGCCGCCATCACGCCACAAACCAGCAAAGAGCCAAACCTCTGATCGACAGCAGCGCAAGTCACAACGCGAGGGGAGCGGATGTGGGGAGGTGAGAGGGGCCAAGGGTGATAGCGACTAGGATTCACCCGTTCCGCCCCAAGAAGGATGTGTTCGATGTCCCTATATTAGCACCAATAGAATGAAACATTGTAAGAAACCAAATGGTGATACTCTTATTTTCTTTGGGGTGCCTACGTCCTCATCGAAAATCTAAAACTATGTGATCTGGGGGGGGGGGGGGGGGATGGCTCCGATACTTGACTGACACCAAACCAATTGACTGGTCGTTCGGGCATGCAAAATTTGGAACCTCTGAAAGAGACAACTGAAGTAAGGATATGACTGGGACTTCAGGGTCCATGAAAGAACAACAAAATAAAAAGATACTAGCACGAGAAAAAGATGGGTCCCTTTCAAGAGCGAAGTGTGAGCTTTGTCAAATAAGGTACCACAGTAATTTGACTCTATAAACTGGAAAATAAGATACATCAATGCTGCCAAGAAAGTCTAAACTGAAGCTATAGCTAAAACTCTCGGAATATGCTCTGTCGTTTCTGCTAGGTGGCACGCTATTTTTTATCTTCTCCAAGCAAAGGAGATGCTTAGAGTATGTACAACCGGTCCCTTAAATTCTCCTCAAGCGTTCACGAACATGCTCTGTCAGTGCCCGGACAAGAGAGAGCATGAACAATGTGACCAGTATCATCCCTATACAAATGGGATGTCCGCAAACCTTCACATTCATATCATACACGCGGAGGATATGAAGGCTCGTGGACGCGCCCGATCAGTCCGTCACATAGGACCCACCCTAGACCATATTTTCTCTTCTTTATTATATTTATTTTCTTTCTTTCTTTTCATCTTCACCAATCACATGCATATGATTGTACATATAAGGAAGAAAATAAGGGGCATGTCTACATACACGAACACACAGGAATTCAAAACGAACACATCTGGACACTGATCGGCGCGCCCATGAACATTTGAGGGGCCAAATTTGTCTAGTCCGGCTATAAATGCCCTTATACAAAAAATATCATTGTCTGTCAAGTGTTGATGCGTTCTCTGGTCCTCGCACAACGGGAGAACACACAAATTAAAGAGATAAAAGTATACACATAAGCATATATGTGTAAATAAGAGTCATGGTATTCTTTATTTATTTTTATCAAAATAATTTTTCTACACTTTAAAAAATCTCAAAATGTATACACATAAGCATATATGTGTAATATATACATACAAAATTTCATTACATATATGTTAATCTCTGCTTACACAAAAAAGACAAATATGCAGGTTAAAAATGAGATCTTTTTACTTTGTTGTATTTGGACCAGATTGTTTTTTCTTTGTGTACCCTTCAAATCATCGTGTTATTCCACAAAAAATTATATATAGTATTTTAGAGTACATGTTTACTTATTTGTAGAAAAAATATTTTTTCTTAAACTTTTAATTATATTTTGTTTCTTAAAATAATCGGTTTCCTAGAATCCGTTGTCTAAGAGTATCTACAACCGGGCGCCCCAAACCGGCCTCAAACGCTCGGATGGGCCGCCTACTCATGAAATTTCGACCCAGACGAACGTCTCAAATGCCCGAGCTGATGGGACCCCTCATATCTAGCCCAAAATATGGGTGGATATGGGGGCGCCCACGCGTCCGTCATATCGGACTGACGTCCACTTGTGGAGTCATAACTTTAGTTAGTGGCGCCTCATTTTCAAACAACGCCAGCACTTTTTTTTTCAAATAGTGATTGCATAGGCATATTTGGTACGTCAGCTTTACATGTATAGTGTTAGCATTGCTTTTTTTAACACATCATAAATCTGTTGGCCCATCTGTACTCACCGTTTACAAGATAGGGGTGGCATCGGATTGCTATGCACGTCGTAGTTAATTATCTATTGCTGACATGCTAACTTAAGTATTTAATGATTATACTAGTCAAAAATAATGAACATTTTATATTATATTTTTGTCTTTATTATTATTAGTAGTATTTTCATCATTTTGGGTCTTTTATTTCTTTACTACCAATTATAATTTTAGTTGGTGGCGAGTCGTTTGATGTCACGTCAGCACTATAATATTTTGTAAATGGTGAAATTTTTATATTGTATTTTTACCTATTTATTTTTTGTAAATGGTGAACATTTTTATATTATATTCGTCAAAAAGTATTGTAGTTACTTTTATTAAAGTAAGAAAAAATTAATTGGAAAGGATGACATTTTTGTAACATATTTCGAGTTATTTATATAATATTTTTTATAATTTTATGAAGTTGTTTTTGAGATAAATGATATTTTTATGAAGTAAAACGCAGGGGCAACGACCCACATGCCTATTAGGACTAGCACTCTATTAAAAACGGAGGGGCAATGGCCCTCTCACCCAACTCTCCCTCTCTCTCTCTCTGCCCGTCGTCGGTTAGTAGTTGAGTCTATGACAAGTGGGGTATGTGACTAAAAAAGTGTGGCATGCTAGTTCTTTCTTTCAATGGATGCTAGTTCAATGGTAATTTAGGCAATTTAGCAAGTTAACCACATGTAACCTAGAAACTACCATCTGCTTATATGTGTAGAAACTGCCATGCGTTAGATAATTAGGAGTTTGAATAGATGGAAAATGCCATGTGTTAGATAATTAGGAGTTTGAATAGATGGAAACTGCCATGTGTTTGCTCTAGTGTACATTTGTAAAAATGACATGTGTAGCATATGTTGAACATCTTTGTCTAACAAATTAAAATGCATCATGTCATGGCCAATTCTAGAGGCAACAAGGGGGAGGTGTATGGTGTGGACATGCTCAACGCTCAACAAAGATCTTTTAGAGACTCATCAGTATATCATCAATAGCTTGCAACAGGTGAATGCCTCGCTGAAGGCGGAGAGGGGTCAGCTGCTCAACGAGGGTGTTGATCTTGTAAGGGAGACTGATAAGCTGAGGGACGAGAGAGATAAGCTGGTCAAGGAGAAATGTACCTGTACCTGTGTTATAAGTAGCAACCTCCGTTTTTTCTTCTTCTTTTTTTCTTTTTTGAGAACAAGAGATGCTCCTCGCTTGGTAAAAGATGAACTGGTTTTCTTTTCTTTTCTTGAGAAAACTCCGTAGTACTTCATTGATCAACAACAACGTTCAGGGATTGTTATAGGATCATGTGACACGACATGGCAGCCAACATTTAAAGATAGGAATTTTTTGTTTTTACGGCTCTAGCTTTTGCTCCTTTTTCTTATGCCACACTAAAATTTGATATTTCACTTTTTCCACTTTTACATTTTGAAAATGTAGCACAAATTGGCATTTCGTGACAAAATAAAAAAATTAACATTTTACTTTTGCCACTTTTAACTTTTAACAGTGTATCACAATTATCTTTCAACTCGACATCCCAAGAAAGGAATCATTGTGGGAACCAAATCGTCACTCAACACTACAACCAAGGCCTTAGGCTTTCACATTCCCCTTTGCCACGAGTGGGAGGAAGAACGCCTCCCAAGGAGGGAAGAGACGTGGGAATGATGTCGCTACCTAACCATACAATCAGGGCCTTAGAAATTTTCTCAATGACATACCTCGAGGACCGACAAGGTCAGGAAGTCCACAACGCCCCCCGGAAAGAAGAACGACACCCATAGACATCTTGTCGTTGATGCTTGCAAAACGCAGACATGCCTTCACCCGAAGCAACTGGCCTTTTGACCCTGCGACCGACCAAAGCCATGGATAACATGTTGTGCTATGTCATGCACATTTCGTGCGCTAACGGCCCAAACCAACCCCTGAATAGGGATGGGTCCACCACCCCATCTATCTCGCTGTACGGGCTCGCGCATCCCACCACAACCAATGCATCACTACAAAAAAAATATATTCCGTGATGATATGTGTTTGTCACAGTAGGTCGCTTTTTTTGTCATGCATGTACATCCATGACAAATGTATGATAGAATCAAGATAGTCGTACCTGTGCTGTCGTAGAAGTGTTCCATGACATTACCAAAATTATCATCACGGAAGTGTCCATTTCCATGACGATAAATCGCGCGTCACAGAAGTGCTTTCGTCAAGGGTGACCGACACGTGGCATCCACCGTAACGGAACGACGTTAAGCTATCGGGTCGGGTTTTGGATCTGATAACCTGTTAATATCCCCGACCAATGAGGATTTTCCACGTGTAAAATCATCATTGGCTAGAGGAAACACGTGTCGACTAATCGTTGGGACAGATGTCATCCACTCATTGGACAGGAGGCGCCTATGATAGGTCGACACGTGGCACGGCCCAACAGTGGCCCATTCCGGTGAAAAAGGCCGGCCCAGTAAAAATTAGCAGGCCGGCCCATATAAGGCCTACTTGTGTCAGGTCCATTTAAGCCCACGGCCCATACGAGATGTGCCAATTCGGTCCGTTAAAGATTTGACACCATTGCAGCCCATCGTCAGTTCGAGACCGTTAACAGCCCGCTATATATTTGGGCTCAATATCGGCCCGATGAGATTTCGGCCTGTTAACGGCCCATTTAATGGATGGGCCAATTTTCAGGATGTACATCTTTCGGCCTTTTAGCGACACATTTAAATGTTGGGCTAATTCCTGGCCCGGTGTGTCTTTCAGCCTGTTGACGGCCCATAAATCTGATGTGCCATTTGTAGTCGGACATGAGTTTCGGCCTTTTAGCGGCCCATTTAAATGTTGGGCTAATTTCTGGCCCGGTGTTACTTTCAGCCTGTTGACGGCCCATAAATCAGTTGGGCCAATTGTAGTCGGACCTGAGTTTGGGCCTTTTAGCGACCCATTTAAGTGTTGGGCCAATTCCCGGCCCTGTGTGCCTTTCGGCCTGTTAACGGACCATAAATGAGTTGGGCCATTTGTAGTCGGACCTTAGTTTTGGCCTCTTAACGGCCCATGCTCTTCATGGTCCAATACCAGCCCGGTTTCTCTTTCGACCTGCTAAAGGCCCACAACACAGTTGGGCCGTCTACAATACGACCGGACTTTCGGCCTCTTAGCGGCCCATGCTCTTCATGGTCCAATACAAGCCCGCTGTCTCTTTCGGCCTGCTAAAGGCCTACAGTATAGTTGGGCCATATGTAGCCCAAACTTAGTAACGGCCCGTGAAATAAATTGGGGCCACCTGTTGCCCGCTTCGATGTCGGCCTGTTAACGACCCGGGAGGTAAGAGGGCCGACCATTAACTTTCGGCCTAGTAACGGCCCATTAACTTAATGGGCCCACTAAAGTTCGTTCATGTCTTTAGGCCAAATTAGATAATTTGAGCCCATTACGATGAGTAAAGGTACGGCATACAGGGAATAACGTTGCACATCCAGAATATATTATAGGAAATTACATCCACTGGGCAATCAAAGATTGATGCCAGTGCAAATAAATGAGCAGAGCCTAACCATCTACAACGTCACAATCTGCAACCTCAGCATAGATGACGCCCATAAGCATGTGGGCAAGTTCTTGCTGCTTTGCCACACTGTCTCTGTAAACATTGATCAGTTGTTGTGTCGCACGACTCTGCACCTCTGATTCATCCACCATTTCTATCATTGCTTCAGCCATTAATTGGTTCACAGACATACATTTATTCCGTTGCATTCGAGACAGAGGATACTGAACAGATTCAGATGGCGATTTTGGCAGGCTTGTATTATCGATAATGGAGAGTGTCTTGACCACTGCATCATAACATAAATTAGGACGGGAACCAAACAGATTAATCAAGAGTTATTGCCATATTACCTGGCCTAGATTTACTGGAAAGAAACAATGGGGTTGCCTTGTTGTTTTCAGAGTTTGTCTTCTTATCTTCAGCAGCCTGCACAAAATTAACACACTAGCATTGCTATCATTGGCTAAGTCAGATAATAGGAAAGCAACATTGACACAACGAACGTTTGGGCAACTAGGCTACACCAAATTAACACAATATGGCACAGCTATCATCAGCCAGGTAAGGTAATACGAAAGCAACATTGACACAATGAATGAATGGGCAACCAGAGAAGCACTACAATTCAGTAATGTGTGTGATATGAGATAGCACATTCATGCAGCTCAGTACGCAAAACTACCAGGCAGTTTTCCTTACAAAAATCAACATTAGTGCCTTTAACATTTTGCTACAACTAATTTTAGATCAGATAAAGGTTAGATTCACGCCGATTTAACAAAATACATGCTGATGTAAAAATATAGTGATATACAACAGGTACTTACATCAGCACTAGAGCACAGAGAATTCCCGCAAGATATTTTCCTCGAATACGATCCCAATGGAGGAAGTCTTGTATCGTTTAACCTTATTTTCTAAAAGAGAGACGGGTAAGAAACATGTAGAAAATATGATCAGAATGCTATAAAATTTCATGATGCAAGGATACGCACACGCTTATTAGAATGGAGTTGACATTCTTTTGCTGGACTGGAGCGGACTAGTTCTTTGGCCATTGGAATCTGCTTATTATCAGTGGGAGTTGGGTTTCTCTGTGCTGGAGCAGTATCTATGAAAAATGGAGTTGGTTTATTATCTCCTGGCGTTTGGATCTTTTGCAAAGACCTGATTTGTAACCCTTCAGATTCTAACATAGTCGTCTTCCCCTTGCATGCCTTATATAGAAGAATGGTGATTCAGTTATAAAACATGCTACAGCAGAGATGGAATAGGTACCGAAGAATAGAAAGGCATGACATATTGACATGTATTCACTCCATCCGGAAATAAATGGATGGGTCTAGGCGTATTTCAGTTCTAGATACATCCAGTTTTATCCATTTCTGCGACATTTAATCCGGACGGAGGGAGTATGATGTAAGAGCTAGGGATACGACAGGACAACACAGTAAAAAAACACTGAAAAACCCACTGCAGAACCAAAGTATTCAAACCCACTGATATGAGATAGTACACTCATGCAGCTCTTGATGCAAAACTACCAGGCAGTTTTCCTTGCAAAAATCAACATTGTGGCCTTTAATCATACATTTTGCTACAACTAAATTTAGATCAGATAAAGGTTGGATTCATGCCGATTAACAAAATACATGCTGATGTAAAAATATAGTGATATACAATAGGTACTTACATCTACATTGGAGCACAGAGAATTCCTGCAAGAATCTTTCCTCATAAACGATACCATTGCAGAAAATCTTCTATCTGTTAAGCTTATTTTCTAAAAGAGAGATGGGTAAGAAACATGTAGAAAATATGATCAGCATGCTATAAAATTTCATGATGCAAGGATACGCACACGCTTCTTAGAATTGAGTTGACATATTTTTGCTGGACTGGAGCGGACTAGTTCTTTGGCCACTGGAATCTGCTTATTATCAGTAGGAGTTGGGTTTCTCTGTGCTGGAGCAGTATCTATAAAAACTGGAGTTGGTTTATTATCTCCTGGCGTTTGGATCTTCTGCAAAGGCCTTGTTTGTAACCCTTCAGATTCTAACATAGTTGTCTTCCCCTTGCATGCCTTGTATAGAAGAATGGTGCTTTAATTATAAAACATGTGGCAGCAAAGAGATGGAATAGGTACTGAAGAATAGAAAGGCATGACATATTGACATGTATTCCCTCCATCCGGAAAAAAATGGATGGGTCTAGGCGTATTTCAGTTCTAGATACATCCTTTTTTATCCATTTTGGCAACATGTAATCCGGACGGAAGGAGTATGGTGTAAGAGCTAGGGATACGACATGACAACACAGCAAAAAAACACTAGTTGAAAGTAAAACTGTATGCTAGCGGAATACGTACAGAAATAAATAAGGCAACATACACGTGTGTGATTGGAAAAATAAGATGGCATTGCAATAGAGCACTAGAACAACACTTCAATGTAAAAAACATGGTATGGTAGACAGATGAAGTACATACTAATGAATAACAATGCATAAGATATTCAGAAGCATGATGTCCAAATTAAGCAGATGGCATTGCGATAGAGTAGAAAAACAGTACTTAAATTTGAAAACATGTTATCATGAATGGAATAGGTACTGAAAAACAAGAAGGCATGACATATTTACATGCATGATCAGCATGCTAAGCACATAGCATTGCAACAGAGTAGATACACTCCAGGACATTATATGCATGTTGTACCCATATCACAGGCCAAGTTAGAGCAAGGACCTTGTGGGGTGAAGAGGATTCATCATCTTTCTGCAAGTCTTCTGAAGAACGGCCTTTACATGTTCCATCATATTGGGTATCATTGACATCAAGTTTATTGGCCTTTACATTGCTCCGTGAGGTTCTTGTGGATATATCAGTGTGTGCAATTATATCTGACATGCATGGAAGACAACTAGTAGTTAGATTTATGTAATGAGTGCCTGTAGGAGACAACATAAATAGTAGGACTGGGGTTAACTAGCAGCAACAGGTCTCATAAACTAAAGGGAGAACACAAATGAAAGCTACAGAATATGTATCGTTTGTACTCGAGATTAACTAGATGGCACACAAAAGTATTAAAGAACAACATAGGAAATACTAGAAGTGGTATAATACTATAATCACCAGCATGTGGGATAGCATTGGCTGATGGATGATGACCATGGAACAGTGTTACCTAAAGAACAAGTATCTTAGCTGAACTATGGAACAACGTTAACTCCTGAACAAGACCCGTAAGAGATCAACATGAATATACAGTGAAATGTGATGATCTATTTTCCATGCTTAGATGAATAACAAAGCCATAAATGTTGCACACAAGTAAGATGAGGGTACAACCTATCTGGCTGCCATCCATAGGAGTGAGCATCATGTGCTGACTTGTCGATGGCCCTGCAGTTGTTGTGGCTGTGCATGTCGGGCACGCGCATTCGATGCAGGGAACTGTTGAGTGGGGGCTATAGCTCCCTTCTGGTATATGCTTCCCTTGTTAGAGCAGCTGCGGTGAGTCGGAAGACGGTGTGTCTGAAGATGCAGATAACGCATAATGTTAAGAACGACATATCTCTTTGATCTGAAGAAATACACTAAGAGATGAACAACAAGGTACGAGAGTGGTCACACATCTGTTGACTAAAGACTAAATTGGGGTCACACGATTTTATTTTATTTTGGTACTGTCCGATCTACGCCGGATGGCTGGCTGTCTTGTGCCTCCCGGCTGACACTGTTCGGAATCTTCCCCGAAGAGCCAGCGACCAACGGCAGAGCAGCCTGCCTCCGCCGTCCGTGGCCCCGGCCAAAACCCCGCTCCCCGCCCCACCGCACTGCCGTGGTTGCGCCGCCCCCGGGCCAATCCACAAAGACTCCCTGTCATCCAGATCCGGCGGCGGCAGTACCTTCAACCCACGCAACTCTAAAAGATAGCCATCTAAGCGCTGCTTCCGCGGCGAACTTGCGGCCCCACACCCTTACGTTAGACACCAACCAACCGGCAGCCTAGGAGCCCCGCCGCCTCGAGGGGTGCTGCTTCCCATTGCAAATCGATTGGCCCAGAATAAAAATTCAGACAACTGACGCCTAAATAAAGTGATTTGAGATGAGGGTGCAACCTATCTAGCGGCATGGTGAAGTAGGCAGGTCCAGCTGCCGAGTCGGTGAGGCCGGCGCGGTTGCGGTGGCGACCGGCGGTAGGGAAAGAGCGATGTCGTGACGGTCGACGGCTACGCCGAAGCAGCGCCAGGACTCTGGACAGATCCGAAGTAGAGCCGCTCCGGCGCCATGAACAACGGCGGGGGTGAATCGGCTCCGGTACGGTTCACGCGGCCGTCATCGAGGCAGCACCAGCAACACGGAGTAAGAGGCACACGGCCCAGTGCACGACGGTAAATGGACAGCGTCCCCGACATTAGGGAGGAGGGCGGCTGTGAAATTGGTTTGGTGGGGGGCGCCATGAAGGTGGGGCTGAGGTTTCGCGGCTCGGGAGAAGGGAGCTTCCCGGGGAGAAGGTGATTTGGCGCCCACGAGGTATGAATGGGGGCGGGCGGGGGAAATTGGAAGGGGAGTGGAACCATGTTTTGTGGACGCATTTGTCTGAAATGTGAGGGGGAGTTACAGTTCTACCCTTGCCTATAGGCTTCTCGGCTTGGGTCTGTGTACTGAGGGTCGGGGATAGTAGAGTAACTTTGCTTCTCTAGGCGGGAGCGATTTCGGACGAGGAGGGCGTGTTTAGAACTATAGTGGGCGCGAGCGATTTCGAGCGAGGAGAGCGTGTTTTGAAATAGTGGGCGCGAGCTATTTCGGGCGAGGAGAGCGTGTTTTGCCGACCATGGTTTATGAATCATTCGGCACATGTCATTTTGGCCGAGAAGAAGGCGCGCTTGGATGAAGTTACGAACCTACCCTCGATGTACAACGGGCCAATTGATGCATGTCCCACATAGGACGGTAATTTCGCGTCTCCCATTTATTTGCTCGGGCGAATTCCACCGGGCAGAGAGGATATTTAACGGTTCGTTCAAATTTTGGGAGAATGAGCATCCAGGTCTACCTTACCAAGTCGATTCGGATCAAATTTTGAAATATTAGCTTGCTATTTCTTTTTTAGATGGAGAGATGATGCTCAAGAGTAATGTCTTTTTACATTCTCGTTGCTAGCGATTTACTATATGAAAAATAGTTGACCCACTCAAAAACGCGAATCAAAGCCAAAATGAAATATCTCGATTCAATGAAATAGCTCGTTTAGTAGGTCAAAATAGTGAACTAAATCCAAAATTGAACACCTCAATTGAGTAGCATGTTGTACAGTATTATAGTACTTCATGAACATGTTGAAAGTCAAATTAATGAACTTGTTTGATATACGCATATATCCGTTCATGTGTGGATTGCAGACAACATGTTCTCCAATTTAAATATTTGAATGCAAGTTTATATCGAAACATGGTTTATATCAGTCTTTGATGCATAAAAAGCGACCTCCCCCTCTCCCGGACTCCTGTTCTCTCTCTCTCCGACAATCTTTAGTTCTGTCGCACGCATCTGACACAAAAACCTTGTTCGTCCCTCTCCCTTTCTCTCCATCTTTCTCTCTCTATCTCTCTCTCTCTCTTTGTGTGTGTGTGTGTGGGGGGGGGGTCTTTCTAGTTCGCATGCATATATACACCATCTATAGGTCTCTCTCACACACTATGTATGATACTCTAGCTAGTCCAAGCTAGATATCTTTGGTGCACTCATCGTACACACACAGATTCCTTGGCTCTTTGCCTGTAACTCTCTAACGCACCACTATGTCGTCTCAGAGCTCTTCCCCCCTTTCTCAAACTCTCCATCCACCTGGTTCACACATACACATGCATATCTCACTCGCACTCGATAAGCCCATCTAAAACTCTATCTCTCCCCCTCATTCTCTCTCCATCTCACACGCACACACACACAATCTCATGCCCAGCTAGCCAAGTATGATGGACTCTCACTCAATTGTAGGCACACGCAGTCCCCCTATACGTATATGACTAGCTAATCTTAGTTTCCATCACAAACATGTGCATGGTCTATCTCGATTTCTCTCGGGGCATCTTTCTATCGCGCACGCACTCCCTCGATCTCCCACCCATATAGTCCCCTCATGATCTCGACGGGATCTCTCTATCACAAACACACCCTCTCTCCCTCCCCATGCGTCCATGCCATCCATGTGTCCCTCTCGACCTTTGTTCCTTGTTGGCCACACCTCTATTGGACATGTGCTACAGGGGTGTCTCTCTCCGTTGCAAACAATCACACACTAGCTATCTTCGTGTATCTCCTCGCCTCGCTTTTCCATCTCAGAGATGCATGCGTGATATGTTCGCATGAGAAACGAAAAAACACACACACTCTCTCTCTAATTTATCGTTTGTTGTCACTTTCTCTTTCAAACACATACTCTTTTTGCACACTTACTCATTCTCCTTCACACGCACTTGATCTGTCTCGACTGAGGCACTCTCCTCGGTCCATAGCATATAGATTTATTGAAAAGTCAAACATCACAAAGTTTGACCATGTACGTGGAGAAAAAGAATTACATCTAGTACGGCAAACATATACCATTAGATTCACCATGAGATGTAGTTTTGTATGATGTATCTTTGGTATTGTAGATATAAATAACATTTGCGTAAACCTGATCAAAGTTTCCAAAGTTTGACTTCTAAAAAATTTACATGCACTGCATTACCGAGCGGATGGAATATCTCTTTCCCCCTCTCAGCTATCTGATGCACCACTCAGCCTTATCGGGGCTCCTCAATCTCTCTCAAACTTTATTGGTCAGTTTGGTTCGTGACCTGACCCTCATGCCTTGATGGCCGGTACTGCCTGGTGTGGACATGAGATGTAAAATATTTCTGTGGATGTTTTGAAAAGTGAAACCTCAAAAACGTTTGACCAGGTATATGTGGAGAAACATTTACATCTGGAACGATCATTAGATTCATCACAACATGTACTTACTTCATACTATCATTTATCTTTGGTATTGAAGATATAAGTAATTTCTTTATAAACTTGGTCAAACTTTCAAAAGTTTGACTTAAAAAAAATTTGGAACTACATTATCAAACAGTGGGAGTAGCTCTCTCTCTCTGCTATCTCTCACGGGCCTCCCCTCTCACTCGAACTCTCTATACCGACGGATTATACGCTCACTATGTCAGCGTATAGCTCCGTATATTGTTTAGTTGATCGGTCAACCAATCCACATGTTGCCTTGTCAACTCGTGTTCTGTATCTTCGTGTGCTGGCCCATGTGGCAGTGGGTGAAAATAAGTAAACTAGAGGCCCATCTGACACACGGTGAAGTAAACAAAGTTGAAACCACTCGGGGTAGCACCCCGCACGCTAGTAAGTTGAAACCAAATTACGATGACAAGTGTAGTGTTCAAAACTGCATCTACGCACTGCACCGAAAGAAATGTTTTTAGTATTTTTTCTCACGTGATCACCTGCATCGTTTTTATGCTATACTACTATAGTAGCCTAGGCTAGTCATAGTGGAAAGTAACTTAGACTACTCCAGTAACTCTATGGTTACCCTAAGAGCAAGTACTACCTCCGTCCTGGTTTACTCTTCCAATTTTGTAGTATCAAAATTTGACCATAGATTTAACTGACAAAATGTTAATGCATGTCACTAAGAACTATATCGTTGGATTCGTATTTGAACATAATTTCAAATGGTGTAATTTTTAGTGACATGCATTGGCATTTTCTTAGGTAAATCTATGATCAAAATTTTATACTAAATACGAGGTAGTATTACAAAAGTGGGCTATGTAGGCAAAAACATGTGCCAAATTCACTTGTGATGCATTTGGCATCGATGCCCCTCCATTGCTCACCTGGTGTCCCAATCTGGATCACCTACTTTGCTCTGGTGCCAAATTAACTCACGCAATGAAAAAACACTGCGTGGGAGAGAGAGAGGACTGAGGCAATAAAAAACACTTGTTTGGGAGAGTGAGAGGCTGGTGTAGTTGGTTTGATTGATTTGTTTATACATGTGGGTCTGTGTGCACAGCGGTGCCAACTCTCTCACATCGCGACAACGGTGCCAAAATCTTTTGATTTGACATCGATGCGTGTTATGTGGCATACTTTTGCGAAATATGGCATCAGCCACATAGTGGAAGGCAACAAATGTCCAAGCTCTTCACGTGCTCCTAGTTAAATGAGAGGAAACAGAGAGAGAGAGAGAGAGAGTGAAAAAATATCACTAGCCAGCCCACCCTATCGTATGAGCGAATGATATTGGTACCACTTGATGACACGGCAATCTTATGCAGCCAGCTGCTCTAATATGTTCTCTTCTTTTGCAGATAAAAAAGACCCGAAAGTGAAAAATGTGCTGCACTATAACAATCTCATCGAATGCCTTGATCTCCATCTTACATAAATTGATTTGATCGACTACCGAGGTAGCACATCTGAGATTAAATTGGCCAGGTTCTTTGTTCTGGAGGCAAGTGTGCTCAAGGTAATGAGGTTTGGCGTTCTCTGGCGCAACAATGAATGGCGTGCTGATCACCGCAAGCGTCTAAGCCTAAATGACAAAGTCTCCGCAGAAGCTGAATTTGTTTTTGAAATATCAAGTGGCCAGAGACTCGAAAAGTTATTTGTCCATTAATGACTTGTCAGGGCGGTGGATTTTAGTTTGTACGATAATGCTGCATCCACCTAAAGTAACAAAAGTTCTTACGTAAACTTCCTAGTAATTCCCTCTTCGTAGGTGCAGCATTACTCCTAACATTTGTAATATCAGTTTGAAACTTGTAATATTGTCGTGTCCTATTCCTGCGTTTTCAAAATCCTGCGAATCAAACAGGTCCTGAGTTGGTGATGATGTTGTGCCTCCCATCTTTCACCAATAGCCGTCGGATCTAGATCTGACGCATACAAACCAAGCTTCTCCATTTTTGCAAAAAGATGCCTGCACTTGTTCTCTATTTACAAACAACTCCTTGTCTCTCACAATCAGCCTCATCTCCTCCCCACCACATCTAGGAGTAGAAGGCCGTGGAAAAATCTGGCGCGATGGCCGCTGACGGAGCCGTCCACCCCCAATCTAGGTGTTCCGTGCAATGCACGGGCATCTACGCACGGAAAATTATGTCGAATAGGGCTAGTTGTAAGCAGGCTAGCTCCACAGCCATGATGATAGTGTCTGCAGACGGTGAGGCTGACTATGGTATGCCGAACACGGCGCCTATACTCAGGTGTCATCTCCGGCGCAGGGTCTTGTCACTTCATTGTGAGGAGCAGCACGTAATAATTTGACCAACGGGTAGTACAGTGCTAGTACTCCTACTACTACATTGGTAGTACTACTACTAGTACTAGTAGCACCACCGTATGGATTTAGGAGTACTACCACATCCATCTGAATTTTAGTATTTGACTAGCAATATCTAGTAATGCATGTCACCAAAAATGTACTACTCCCTCTGTAAATAAATACATGGTGTTTTATTCCTATCGGCGAGAGAACTTAATGTTTTTTGCTACTCCTAACTAGAGTACTAATAGGATTACATGCAATGAACTAAACACGGCATGTCATGTTTGGTAGTCTCAAGTCATTGAAAGCATGCATGGCCCACATCTCTCATTGGTTGATATGTCACGAAATAAGAAACAAGGAGGGAGTTAATGCACCGTGCCTAAGTATTTTGGGATTATTTGGTTTTCGTAAGGTGACTTACACAACACTTTTATTTACATGCATTAACATTTTATTAGTTAAATCAAAGGTCAAAACTTGGCGCAAAATGCAAAGGGGACCAATAAACCAGTAAACATTTTATTAGTTAAATCAAAGGTCAAAACATCGCGTCGCACCCCCACACGGTTGGTCCGGCACGCCACTCAAGCGGGAATGCGTGCGGTGTTGCATTTTCACTTACAAGTGGGACCGCAGTTGAGCAAACTGACTGTCGGCAAACCCCCACCCCGCCCACCGCGCGATGGCTGAGAAAACAGGAGGGAGAAGAGTTGGATGTAGCACGGACTCCAAGAAAATTGGTGTCAGATGGGACTTGTGTGGGTGGTGTGTGCCGTACTGCTAGACATGAATGCTAGTTATGGCCCATGCCACCCCACTATATCGAGCCTATATTGAGGTACGTAGAACAAATTTCCTGCAGTCCGTGCTCAGCCCTCCTCTATCTCTCTTCTCAGCCAGCCAGCGGACGCGCGGAGCCCATCGTCTGTTTGCTCACATGCGGCCCCACATGTCAGTGAAAACGCAAGAGGACCCACTGAACCTGCACATCTTTCACCTCGACGTGCTCGTGATGAAAAACAAATCCAATAAAGATCTTCGGTGGCCGCTTTTGGAGTTACTCAAGAGTAGTAAGATTCTATTTACGGTTTAACCCAAGATGCACATCTCGTGGCTTCAACTACCACTCTATTTTCTTTCATGACACGACCTGGATGCTGGATGTCCCACGTGTCGGCAAAAGGAGGAAGAACCCGACCAAATCTTCGGTTCTGCTCTCAGATTAGACTAGTTGTGCTAACTTAAAAAATTTATTGTGTACTCCCTCCGTTCCAAAATACTTGACTTCCATTTTCCAAAAATGGATGTACCTATATACTAAGACATGTCTAGATACATATATATTTTGACAAATAGAAGGCATGTATTGTGCAATGGAGGGAGTAGAATGGATGCAAGTTTTTGTATTGGGAAGAAGAGTACATCCATATATTGATAGAGCGCAATTTAGTAGATGCTCTATCACTTTTAGCTAGCACAGACGCAAGATCGAGCCTCCGCAGATCAACAATGAATGCATCGAGAAGGCACTAATCCAACTTACAGGAGTCGTAAAATGTATTCTTGTGGTTCTTGTTTTCTTTGGTCTTGCTTTTCTAGTCAAAATTATTGTTGGAGTTCATGCAAAACGGAGGTGCGTTTGGGGTCGTGCGTTGGAGTTGGCCTTACAAGTGGGACCGCAGTTAAGGAAACCGACTATCGGCAAACCCTCACCTCGCCCGCCGTGCGATGGCTGAAGTTAGAGAAACGACAAGGTTGAAGAGATTGCTCTAGCACGGACTCCAAGAAATAATATGGTGTCAGATGGATGTCGTGGTGGTGGCGTGTGCCGTACTCCTGGACGTGAATGCTTGTCCTGGCCCATGCCACCCTACTACTCCTAGTACTTACTCCTACTAGTACATAGTATACTAGTATCGAGGATTCGAGGTGCTGGTTACGTACAACGAACACATTAACATATGGCTACAGTAAAAACACCCGCCCGACGCGCGAAGCATGTGAAGCTAGTACAAATTTAGAGAAGCGACTCGAAAGCCATTCATAAATTTAGTAAGTTTATCACAGGCATATCATTTTATTACATACAACAGGTCATCAACCCACATCGACAACGAGGATGCATTATAAATACTAAAGTTTTCACCACACAACAAATAACAAGCAATGAAATGAACTTCAACTCAACCATTCCTCGGCGTTGGAAACGCTTGCTTTGAAGCACAAGTGATTCTCTGGGACGGGCCATCGATTGTCGATCCGGAAACCAACGCAGGACTGATCATCCAGGCTGAAGCGGCCTACTATATCAGTACCAGGGTAGGGAACCACCAAAATGTCCGAGGTATAGACACAGTTGCTTCTCATAAATGGTACTGTTAACGTTGTGTCAACAGCAGTTGGATCGCCTTTCACCATCATCGGATAGTTCTGTCCAAGGAAGAGCGAGTTTTCTCCAAGACTATCAATTCTGTACCAGGGAGAAGGAGTTGGCGCTAGCACACTAGTATACATCCCGAATACCATGCAACGAGTGTTGGAATAGGTCCAGAGAGTGCGACCATGGGAGACTACACCTGCTTCCTTAGTAGTAACATCATCAGTGGGATGTATACACACAAGAAGAGGTGATCCATCGGAATTAGTTGCCGGGCGCCACTGAGTATATGGGTTCTGCTCGTCCTCATGCTCGTGATCATCACCATCGTCATCTCCCCCTTGGTTATAAAAACTTTCAAGTATAGGTGGTGGGATGTTCACAGGACCTTGGAAACACAAGAAGAAGGTTAATTAGTAAAGGGAAACTTGCTAACCCGCATGCATGTGGATGAAACAATTATAATTACGGTGGAAGACAAACGTACCGAAACTACGAGGATCCCATGCAAAAACAGTGCCACGAGTGGTGGAAGCAAACACAAGGCCCTCGTATTGAATTGCATCACAGTACTCATCCGTGTACAGAAACTGATTTTTGAGCAATATCCATCGAGTCGAACCACGAAGGACGGCAACAAGCTTGTCGAAGATAGCAACAACTTGATAGTTGTTGTAATTCCAAGAGCGGTTGGGAACTCGACAAATTGCTATCTTCCATAGAAGACAGTCACCATGATCGTATTTGAACGTGCGTACAATACCGGTGTGTTCAACCTCTAGGCAGTCTACTGAGATTTTTGGAAGTGAAACCCGGTCACGAGTGTACACATTCACAAGTTCCCACTCGCAGTTGGACCCAATGTAAACAACCCAATCTCCATTTGCGCCCGCCCAAGCCTTGCCCTCAAGCGATGGCATCTTAACATCATACGTATCATTATCAAGCGGCATCAACTGGCACAGGGAGAGGCCTCCGTCATGCCGGCGCCAGTCATCAGGGTCACAGCAAACAAGATAGGGGAGATCAAACCGCTCCTTGACTCTTGGGTTCTTTGTAATGATGTTATTAGTTGAGTCAAGAATGGGCTTGAACGAACCTGCCATGCCAGCCGAGGTGATGACATGTGGGGACCCCGACTCATAAGTCGACATCGCCGAATGCACGTGTACAGTGATCCCAGAGATCAATGCTCACTGAACACACAGAAGTTGAATAACAAGAGTCTTACATCCATACATACCGTTTTACACAAGTAGGACTGAGGGAGTCCTGGATTAGGGGGTGTTCGGATAGCCGGACTATACCTTCAGCCGGACTCCTGGACTATGAAGATACAAGATTGAAGACTTCGTCCCGTGTCCGGGAGGGACTTTCCTTGGCGTGGAAGGCAAGCTTGGCGATACGGATATGAAGATCTCCTACCATTGTAACCGACTCTATGTAACCCTAACCCTATCCAGTGTCTATATAAACCGGAGGGTTTTAGTCCGTAGGACAACATACACATCAACAATCATACCATAGGCTAGCTTCTAGGGTTTAGCCTCCTCAATCTCGTGGTAGATCTACTCTTGTACTACCCATATCATCAATATTAATCAAGCAGGACGTAGGGTTTTACCTCCATCGAGAGGGCCCGAACCTGGGTAAAACTTCGTGTCCCTTGTCTCCTGTTACCATCCGGCCTAGACGCACAGTTCGGGACCCCCTACCCGAGATCCGCCGGTTTTGACACCGACATTGGTGCTTTCATTGAGAGTTCCTCTGTGTCGTCGCCATCAGGCTCGATGGCTCCTACGATCATCAATAGCGATGCAGTCCAGGGTGAGACCTTCCTCCCCGGACAGATCTTCGTCTTCGGCGGCTTCGCACTGCGGGCCAATTCGCTTGGCCGTCTGGAGCAGATCGAAAGCTACGCCCCCGGCCGTCAGGTCAGGTTTGGAAGTTTAAACTACACGACTGACATCCGCGGGGACTTGATCTTCGACGGATTCGAGCCACTGCCGAGCGCGCCGCACTGTCACGACGACCATGATCTAGCTCTGCCGCTGAACAGTGTCCTGGAGGCCGCACCCGCATCGGCTTCGAATCTTAATTCGGAGCCAACCGCGCCGATCGAGGATGGGTGGTTGGACGCCGGATCGGGGGCTGCGAACCCAACGGCGATTGAGCCGAACACCAGCCCCGCACTCCGCGAGACTCATGATTCCAAGGAGTCGGACTCCTCTCCGGACTCCGAACCTTTCGCGCCTCTACCAATCGAATCCGACTGGGCTCCCATCATGGAGTTTACTGCCGCGGACATCTTTCAGCCCTCGCCCTTTGGCGATATTATAAAATCACTAAAGTCTCTCTCTTTATCAGGAGAGCCCTGGCCGGACTACGGTCAACAAGGTTGGGGTACGGACAATGAAGAAATTCAAAGCCCACCCACCACCCACCTCGTAGCCACTGTCGACGACTTAACCGACATGCTCGACTTCGACTCCGAAGACATCGACGGTATGGACGCCGATGAAGGAGATGATGAAGAACCAGCGCCTACTAGGCCCTGGAAAGCCACCTCATCGTATGACATATACATGGTGGACACCCCAAAATAGGGAGATGGCGATGGAACAGCGGAGGATGACCCCTCCAAGAAACAGCCTAAGCGCCGGCGTCAGCGACGCCGCTCAAAATTCTGCCAAAACAAACAAGGTGATTCCAGCACGGGAGATAATAATACTCCGGAAAGCGGCGAAGAAAACCCCCTCCAGCAAGATTTAGCACAGGAGGATGGAGAAACCAGCCCTCATGAGAGAGCGGCAGATAGAGAGGTCAAGGACGATAATTATATGCCTCCCTTCGAAGACGAGGCAAGCCTCGACGACGACGAATTCGTCGTGCCAGAGGATCCTGTCAAGCAAAAGCGTTTTCAACACAGGCTTATGGCCACGGCAAGAAGCCTCAAGAAAAAACAGCAACAGCTTAGAGGTGATCAAGATTTGCTAGTCGACAGATGGACTGAAGTCCTTGCGGCCGAAGAGCATATACTCGAACACTCCTCCAAGAGCTACCCAAAGCGCAGGTTGCTACCCCGATTAGAGGAGGAAGCACTTGATGCGGCCGACCGACCACCTCGTGGTCGCGACAGAGAGGCCTCTCGGCCCTCAACTCAAGCCGCACCCCGTACCAAGGCACGGGAATATGCGCCAGACTTACGAGACATGTTGGAGGAAAAGGCGAGGCAAACAAGATCAATCTACGGATCGCGTGGGCGCCCCACGGCTCGAGACGGTAACCGTCACGCCGGCCACAAATTCGGCGGGGCCGAACACAGTAGACAAAGCTCATTGGAGCTGCGTCATGATATAGCCCAGTACAGAGGCGCCGCACACCCACTCTGCTTTACAGACGAAATAATGGATCATCAAATCCCCGAGGGTTTCAAACCCGTAAGCATCGAATCATATGATGGCACAACAGATCCTGCGGTATGGATCGAGGATTATCTCCTTCATATCCACATGGCCCGCGGCGATGATTTCCACACCATCAAATACCTCCCACTCAAGCTTAAAGGACCAGCTCGGCATTGGCTTAACAGCTTGCCAACAGGATCAATCAGTTGTTGGGAGGACCTGGAAGCCACATTCCTCGACAATTTCCAGGGCACTTATGTGCGACCCCCAGACGCCGATGACCTAAGTCACGTAATTCAGCAGCCAAAGGAATCGACCAGGCAATTCTGGACATGGTTCCTAACAAAGAAAAATCAAATAGTTGACTGTCCGGACGCTGAGGCCCTAGCAGCCTTCAAGCACAATATCCGTGACGAGTGGCTGGCCCGGCACCTTGGACAGGAAAAGCGGAAATCTATGGCAGCACTCACGACATTCATGACCCGCTTTTGCGCGGGAGAAGACAGCTGGCTTGCTCGTAGCAACAATATGACCAAAAACCCTGGTAATTCGGACACCAAGGACAGTAGTGGCAGGTCGCGTCGCAACAAGCAGAAGCGCCGCATTAACGGCGACAATGCTGAGGATACGGCAGTTAATGCCGGATTCAGAGGCTCTAAATCCGTTCAGCGGAAAAAGCCATTCAAAAGGAATCCTAGGGGCCCGTTCAGGTTGGACCGAATACTCGACCGCTTGTGCCAGATACATGGCACCCCCGAAAAGCCGGCCAATCACACTAACAGGGATTGTTGGGTGTTCAAACAGGTAGGCAAGTTAAACGCCGAAAATGAAGACAAGGGGCTGCATAGCGATGACGACGAGGAGCCCCGGCCGCCGAACAACAGTGGACAGAAGGGTTTTCTCCCACAAGTGCGAACGGTGAACATGATATACGCAACCCACGTCCCCAAAAGGGAGCGGAAGCGCATGTTAAGGGACATATACGCGGTAGAGCCAGTCGCCCCAAAGTTCAACCCATGGTCCTCCTGCCCGATCACCTTTGATCGAGGGACCATCCCACTAGCATCCGTCATGGCGAATTCGCCGCATTGGTCCTAGACCCAATCATTGACGGATTTCATCTCACTAGAGTCCTTATGGACGGCGGCAGCAGCCTGAACCTGCTTTACCAGGATACAGTGCGCAAAATGGACATAGATCCCTCGAGGATCAAACCCACCAAAACGACCTTTAAAGGCGTAATACCAGGTGTAGAGGCCAACTGTACAGGCTCAGTTACACTTGAAGTGGTCTTTGGATCTCCGGATAATTTCCGAAGCGAGGAGTTAATCTTTGACATAGTCCCGTTTTGCAGTGGTTATCACGCACTGCTCGGGTGAACCGAATTCGCTAAGTTCAATGTGGTACCGCACTACGCATACCTTAAGCTCAAGATGCCGGGCCCTCAAGGAGTAATTACGGTCAATGGAAACACCGAACGCTCCCTCCGAACGGAGGAGCACACGGCGGCCCTTGCAGCGGAAGTACAAAGCGTCAAGCGCGCCCGGCGTAACCGTCAAGCGCGCCCGGCGTAACCTACAACAAGACCGCCTGGCACGATCCGAGCAGGCGTAGCAATGCGGCCCCAACTCCAACCCTCGCAAAAAGGCGACGCCAGTACTTCGCGTCCATAACTACGCCCTAGAGATACCATGGGTACAGGGGGAGGGGCACCATCATGGCACGCCCAAAAATACGGCTTAAACTGTACCAGGGGCTGCCGATTTTTTTATTTTTCTCTTACTTTCAGGATTCCATCCTTCGGAAGGCCTGTTCGGCCGTTCAAGTGCCGCACAAACGATGCAAGAACCAGGGAAGCAGACAAGCCACGCCGCAGTACGAAACTCCCAGGTGGTCTCTATCACGAGCGGTATACCTGTTCCGCATATTATTCCGCAGCTTGCCCCTAGAACGGACATGTTAACTAGTCCAATCTTCCACTTATCGCATTATTTGTATCATTCTGCTTTGATCGCAACCCTTTTTAATAAACAATGCATAGCTTTCGTCTATTTTTGCATTACTTTTTTTTTCTTTTTTTATGTATGTTCCTTAACGACATGTTGCACCCGTACACGTTGGTACGGCCAAAATATGCCAGGGGCTTTAGTACCCCTGAATATGGTGTGAGAAGTCCGAACACTTTAACAAGTGCGGCACCCCGAACTTATAGCATTATATGCATCGTCTCTGAATCATGTCTTGGGTCAATAGTTGGGTTTGCCCGGCTCCTATGTTTTGGTGCCTTACGTTCCGCTATATCGGCTAAGGTAGCACTAGGAGAACCACTGCGATTGTGCCCCAGTTGAGCTGGGTCGAGCAGCTCAGTGGAGAAAGCTAAAACTGACTGTCATGATGAAGCAAGAGCTGGTCGCTGTTCGAGAGGTTTTCCGAGTCCCTAAAGACTTATGCCGCTTAGGGCGAGGAGCCGGCTCTGTCCGGCCAAGGCGTGGATAGCGCCCCGAACTCGGTCTTCCGAATACCAGGGGCTTTGCTGAAATTTAAAATTATAGAATTCTATGGCTAAGTGAGAGTGTTCACGCATTATAGTCCGATTGCCTTGTTCGTTGGGCTGAGCGCCTCCCTCGAAGGACCCAAACATGGGAAAAAGAGCGCTCAGGTTTATCCCCGAACACCACAACACTAGCGGCATGGGGGCAGAAGCCGACGACTCGCCATCTCTCAGAATTGATAAACAGCCGCACATAAGGTAATATTTTAAATTCCAATAGCATTGCTTAGCGCATATAAACAAGTTTTCAGCGCACAGGATAAAACGAGCAAGTTTCACTCAAAAATTACATCCCTAGAACGTTCATCCGCCACAAGGCGGGCACCCTTCAGAACATCCTTATAGTAATTCTCGGGCTTGCGATGCTCTTTCCCCGGCGGTGGCCCGTCCTTCACCAGCTTCTCAGCATCCAGCTTGCCCCAGTGCACCTTAGCACGGGCAAGGGCCCTACGGGCACCTTCAATGCAGACAGAGCGCTTGATGACTTCGAGCCTCGGACAGGCCTCCACCAACCGCCACACCAGCCCGAAATAGCTCCCAGGCAGAGCCCCTCCAGGCCACAGCCGAACAATGAGGCCCTTCATGGCCTGTTCGGCCGCCTTGTGGAGCTCGACCAGTTGCTTCAGCTGGTCGCTCAGGGGCACGGGGTGTCCAGCCTCAGTATACTGAGACCAGAACACTTTCTCTGTCGAGCTGCCCTCCTTGGCTCGGTAGAATGCGGCGGCATCGGATACACTCTGGGGAAGATCTGCGAACGCTCCTGGAGAGCTCCGGATTCGGGTAAGTAACAAGTAACTCACCTCTATGTGTTTGCTTTGCATAAAGAATGCCTTACCCGCCGCTATCCTCTTCACCTCATCCAACTCCTGGAGGGTCTTCTCGGATTCGGCCTTGGCGGACTTGGCGTTTTCAATCGCCACCACGAGCTCGGACGCTCGCGTCTTTGAGTCAAGCTCCAAACTCTCATGTTTTTCCATGAGAGCCTGGAGCTCTTGCCGCACCTTGCCAACTTCGGCCTCATACTTCTCCCGCTCGGTGCGCTCCGAGGCTGCCCTCTTCTCGTCCTTGACCAGCGCTTGCTTAAGGGTCGCCACTTCAGACATGGCCCCTAAAATAGCCACGATAATCCTGTCATTCTTTGCAATTGCACCTTTTTATATATATTTACATGGTATTTCTTACCTTCATTGTCCTCGAGCTGCATCTTGGCACGACTGAGCTCTTGCTCGGACCGCTCGAGGTTCTGCTTTAGCATGTCCACTTCCGCAGTCAGTGCGGCGGACGCAAGCAGAGAAGCCTGCATACGCATATTGACTCCTTTTGTTAGACTCCTGCGAATTTTATTTGATCCTCTATTCGGCTTTTCTTCCCGAACGCCAAAAAGAGCATCAGGGGCTACTGTCTATGCGGT